>NW_028274813.1:145341064-145644966 GCF_037043125.1 Eumetopias jubatus
AATGAAGGTGACTTTTGGACCCCACTCAAGGGCAGTGGCTGGTTGCCAGAAGGACCAACCATGTGATTAGAGGATTAAAACTTAATTTCACTCCCCAACCTCCAGAGAGGGTAGAGGGGCTGCATTGACCAATATCCAATGACTTATTTAATCATTACTATGTAATGAAGTCTCCATAAAAACACATGAGGATAGCTTTTGGTCCTTATTTTCAGAGAGCTTCCATGCTTGAGGAACTAGAACACTTCCACATGCCATCAAGCTGGGTGGGCCCCAAGCTCCATGACAACAGAAGCTCTTTTCTTGGGGACCTTGCCATATGTATCTCTTCACATTCTTTAATAAACTGATAAACGTAAGTGTTTCCCTGAGTTCCGTGAGCCACTCTAGCAAATTAATCAAACCTGAGGAGGAAGTTGTTGGAACCTCTAATTTGTTGTCAGTTGGTCAGAAGCCTGGGGCTTATGACTGGTTTCTGAAGTCAGGAGTAGGCACTGAATGCTTAACCTATGGAATCTGATGCTATCCCTGAGTAGTGTCATAAATGAGTTAAATTCTCAAGTGTCAGAATTTCTGGGTGTTGGTGGGACTCCCATGCTGGAATTGACTCGGGAACCCTAAAAGATCAGCCAAAGAATGTAGGCAAGAAAGAAGGGAAATTTCTCCCATCCCCACAGTATTACCATTGGGGGAAAGTGGATAAAGAGTACAGGGAATCACTGTATTTCTTTCAACTACATGTGAATATGCAGCTATGTCAAAATTAAAACTTTAATTTAAAAAAAGGCATGCTTCTATCCTCCAAGACATTGCTAAACCTAAATCAAAGACAAAACGTAGGATCCTATTCAGCATACAATTTACAGTAAAAAAGCAAAAAAAAATTTTTTTAAACAAAAAGAACATATGGATTCAAATCAGATGACCCCAAGGATCCTTTTCATTCCAGAATTCCATGGCAATATCTTCCTAAATTTGGAAAGCTGAAATTAATACCATCAAAATATAAGGAGCTTTCAAAACAAGATGCTTACTTTAATTGAAAAATAGCAACAGTGCACTGGGCACTGCTCCCAGCATTGAGGAATCAGCAATAAAGAGACAGGAGTGCCCTGGCTGTGTGGAGCCCAGTCCCTGTAAACAAGAAATGAGTGTTTGGTAAACAGAGTGAGGGATGTCATAGGACAGAGAGGCCTGAAGGTATGACACAGTCAGGACACAGGACACCCAGAGAAGGAGGGAGACTCAGCTCCGAATAGGTGTCAGGGCCAAAAGGGGCTTCAGTGTCAGCGGCAGAAGGGAAGGAGAGGAGGGGCCAGCAGTCGAGGACAGGCAATTGGGCCATGGTCAGGAGAGGTTTGTGTTTAATTTCATCATTTCTCATTCAAAAACAAACAAACTACTTGCCAAAAAAATTGCACGTCTTCCCTGCTTTTTATGTGTGTATATGAGAAAGAATAAAGAACAGTGAGAAAGAATTAAAGGAAAATGTTGTGGATCAACAAACTTCAAGAAAGCACGGAGCCTTGAGTGAGTTCTAAGCAGCCTGAATGTGTGTTAATTTCCTCTGCTTTTGTTTAATCCAATGAGGCAGGTTGCCAAGAAGCAAAGTTCTTTTCCTTCTCACCATGGTTCCAAGGCAGGTTCCATTTGTCTTATTTTTTTCTATTTTTGAAAAGCATTACATAGAACATTTTTCTAATTGGTCAAAAGTGGTTTTTAACGCACTTGACATTAAAATCACTGAAAACTTCATGAAATAATAAATTAAAGCACTGTAATTTCATGCGTCTGCACATAAATGCATTCTGCTCAGAGGTTTCAAATCATTTTAGAAACAGCTTTCATGAACAACAATGTACCTCTATATTTTGCCTGCTATGTGTGATATACTACAGAAACCTAAAATTAAGTTCACAATCTACATTGAAATGCAACTTTTCTCAACAGTGGTCACCGAGATAACTTTTATGTGATGCAATGCTTTTTTAACTTTTTTTTTTTTTTTACAAATAACACAGGCAAAGCTGTTTCAAAATGTCAGTAAACTATTCTGAGCAATGTAGGTTCCAAAAACCTTGACAGGTGTCATACTAATTGCAGAGCCTCTGTTAATAAAGGCAACCACTTTTAATGTATTATGCAGTAGATTGCAAAGGTGATGATAAAGTTCCACTTTAACTGCATTCCTTATGATCTCATTAAGGGCTTAAATCAGTTATATTCAGTTATGTCAGTTATTCTATTACATAAAAAATACTACATATTCGGCTACTATGACAATATAGCCTTACACTAGCGCAAGAAGAAAGAAAACGGGAAGGAGAAAAATGAGAAGATAAGAGAGGGGGAGGAAAGAGTTGAGGGAGAGAGACAGAGAAAGTGACACTATCAAAGGACACCACAGTGATCCAGGTCTTCATTAGAACCAGTACCTTGGAACCCAAACATTATCCTCATTTTGAATCAGTGTTCTCTGCCTTCTGCTTCACCCTGTCCTGAGACTAACCACATTGGGCTTGAATGATCCTTGGGCGCTTGGAACCGGCCATGACCTCTCACCCTGTACACTACTTGTGAGGCCCCCTTCTAACTAGCAGCACCTTCAGCCATTGCTCTGCTGAGTCTCACATAACATGGAAGATGGGTGGAACATTAAGTGCATTCCAAAGATCTTGAGTTCCTTGAAGTGTTGATAATCTTAGCTCAACAGAAGACCCTGTGGGCCAACAGGCATGGGAGATGCTAGTTAAACATAGATTCACATATGCCTCTCTGCAATGTTTCCAAAACCATAATCGCTACTGGGATTCTCCTCTCAAAATGCATCCAGAAGGAAGAAATGAAAGAACATACACCCTGGGAAGGGCCACAGGTTATCTGGGAGTCAATGCACAGCCCCACTAGTCCACTGAGGCCACACAAGCAGGCATGACAAATACCAGTCTGAGCAGAGCCTCAGAGATGCTGTTCAGACAACAGTCCTGCCATCAAGTCCCAGCAGAGCAGAAAGCAGTGGGTTGTCAGTCACTGGGATATTTCAGTGAGCTGTGAACACAGAAAATGTTGACTAAGGAGGAGGAGCAAGATGGAGGCGGAGTAGGAGAAATAACTTTTGTCTAGTCCCAGGAATTCAGCTAGATAGGTATCAAACCATTCTGAACACCTACGAACTCAACAGGAGATCAAAGAAAAGAATGGCAGCAATGCTCTAAACAGAAGAGTGACCACTTTCTGGAAGGCAGGATGTGAGGAAAGGTGAATCCAAGGCGATATACAGGGAAGATAGACTACAGCAGGAGGGAGACTCTGTCAGCCAGCTACCGGCAAGTGATAGAGCAGCCCAGCACAAAATCGGAACTTTTAGAAGTCTGCTCTGCTGAGGGATGTTGCTCCAGTGGCTAAGTAGGGGGTGGAACCCCCGCTGGGACAGTGTGGTCTCAGGACCCTTGGGGCAACAGGAAGAGCGGGGGTGCCTGAGTGTGACAGAACTCCCAGGTATCAGAGCAGGGAAGCCAGCAGCAAAGATGAAGCCAAAGAGTGGGCTCTCAGCTCAGGGTTGACATAAACCATGATCCACAGCACAGTCGGGCCACTGTTCTTCCAGCAGGGACTCAACAAGTGGCAGATCCGGGGAGGCTCCCCTTCCTCCCCTGGGAGAAGCGGTGTGGGAGTGCACCACGAAATCTGCTGGGTTTGGAGACTCCAAACAGGGTCATGTGCCAGAGATAGAAATGCTGGGTCACAGTCTGGGTTAGCATGGAGTGCGGCTGGAGACTGGGGAGACAGGAGTGATTGACTGCTTTTCTCTGGGGGCTCACTGAGGAGTGGGACTCCAAGTTCTCTTTCTGCCTCATTTATCCCATCAGTTAGAGCCTCCATTTTTGTTTGCACCTCATTAATAGCCTTTTTGATTTCGACTTGGTTAGATTTTAGTTCTTTTATTTCTCCAGAAAGGGTTTCTCTAGTATCTTCCATGCTTTTTTTAAGCCCAGCTAGTATCTTTCAAATCATCATTCTGAACTCTAGTTCCGACATCTCACTAATGTCCATATTGATTAGGTTCCTGTCAGTCAGTACTGCCTCTTGTTCTTTTTTTTGAGGTGAGTTTTTCTGTCTTGTCATTTTGTCCAGAGGAGAACAGATGAATGAGAGAACAAAATGCTAACAGGGTAACAATGACCCCAGTAAAATATACACTAAACAAATCAGAAGAGACCTGAAACGCGGGAAAAGAAAGGGAAAGAAAAAAGAGAGGAAAAAAAAAGAATATGATCAAATATGACCAGGCTTGTGAATAGATCAGTGCCACACACTAGATTTGGGGTGTATTTTGGTCTGTTCTCAGTTCTCAGCTCCTCCAGGGCGGAGATTGGGAGGCCGCCATTTTCACTCTCGTCCTCCAAAGCTGTAGGGAAAGCTTGCAGGGAACAAAAGCTCCCGAGACCAAACCTGAGCAGATTACCTAGCCCCGATCCCCTGCAAGGGGAGTGCAATTCCACCTCAGGCAAGGATATTTGAGAATCACTACGATGGGCCCCTCCCCCAGAAGATCAGCAAGACCAAGTTTACCGATCAAGAACAGCAGAACTCCAGCACTAGGGAAATACAGCACATAGAATTCATGGCTTTTTTTCCCCTGATTCTTTAGTCTTTCAAAGTTATTTTCTTTTTTTTTTATTTTTCTTTTTCCCTTTTTCAACCAACATCTTATCAATCCCTTTTTTAAAAATCCTTTTTATTTTTCATTTTTTCAGTCATATTCTATCCCTTCATAGCAGTTAACCTTATTTTTGGTATATATATATATAAGTTGTTCTCTCTTTAAAATTTTGGGCTATAGTTTCTTCTAAGAGACCAAAATATACCCTAAATCTCTAGTGTATGGCTTTGTTCCAGTCTCTGGCCTGATCACATTCTCTCCCTTTCTTATTTTTCTAATTTCTCGTCTTTCTTTTTTCAAACAACTTCTTATCTTATTAATTGCTTTTATAAAATCTTCTATAATTTTCATCTTTACATTCATATTCTATCACTTCATCATATTTACCTTTATTTTTGTACATATATAAGTTTTTCTTAATTTAAAATTTTGGAAGGCACTTTCTTCAAACAGAACAAAATACAACCCAAATCTAGTGTGTGGCACTGATCTATTCACAAGCCTGATCATATTTGATCATATTCTTTTTTTTCTCTCTTTTTCTTTCCCTTATTTTTCCCCCCGTTTCAGGTCTCTTCTAATTTGATTAGTGTATATTTTTCTGGGGTCGTTGTTACCCTATGCTAACAAAATGTTAGCATTTTGTTCTCTCATTCATCTGTTCTCCTCTGGACAAAATGACAAGACAGAAAAACTCACCTCAAAAAAAAGAACAAGAGGCAGTCCCGACTGACAGGAACCTAATCAATACGGACATTAGTAAAATGTCGGAACTAGAGTTCAGAATGATGATTTGAAAGATACTAGCTGGGCTTGAAAAAAGCATGGAAGATACTAGAGAAACCCTTTCTGGAGAAATAAAAGAACTAAAATCTAACCAAGTCGAAATCAAAAAGGCTATTAATGAGGTGCAAACAAAAATGGAGGCTCTAACTGCTGGGATAAATGAGGCAGAAAGAGAATTACTGATACAGAAGACAAAATGATGGAAAATAAAGAAGTTGAGAAAAAGAGAGATAAACAACTACTGAATCACGAGGGCAGAATTCGAGAGATAGGTGATACCATAAGACAAAACAATATTAGAATAATTGGGATCCCAGAAAAAGAAGAAAGAGAGAGAGGGGCAGAAGGCATATTGGAGCAAATTAGAGCAGAGAACTTCCCTGATGTGGGGAAGGAAACAGACATCAAAATCCAGGAGGCACAGAGAACTCCCCCCAAAATCAATAAAAATAGGTCAACACCCAAATATCTAAAAGTAAAACTTACAAGTCTCAGAGACAAAGAAAAAGTCCTGAAAGCAGCTCAGGACAAGAGATCTGTAACCTACAATGGTAGAAACATTAGATTGGCAACAGACCTATCCACAGAGACCTGGCAGGCCCGAAAGGACTGGCATGATATATTCAGAGCACTAAACGAGAAAAATAGGCAGCCAAGAATACTATATCCAGCTAGGCTGTCATTGAAAATAGTAGAGATAAAAAGCTTCCAGGACAAACAAAAACTAAAGGAATTTGCAAACACGAAACCAGCCCTACAAGAATTATTGAAAGGGGTCCTCTAAGCAAAGACAAAGCCTAAAAGTAACATAGACCCGAAAGGAACACAGACAATACATAGTAACAGTCACCTTACAGGCAATACAATGGCACTAAATTCCTACCTTTCATTAGTTACCCTGAATGTAAATGGGCTCAATGCTCCAATCAAAAGACACAGGCTATCAGATTGGATTAAGAAATAAGACCCATCGATATGCTGTCTGCAAGAGACTCATTTTAGACCCAAAGACACCCCCAGATTGAAAGTGAGGGGGTGGAAAACCATTTACCATGCTAATGGACACCAAAAGAGAGCTGGGGTGGCAATCCTTATATCAGACAAATTGGATTTTAAAACAAAGACTGTAATAAGAGATGAAGAAGGACACTATATCTTACTTAATGGGTCTATCCAACAAGAAGATCTAACAATTGTAAATATCTATGCCCCTAACATGGGAGCAGCCAATTATATAAGGCAATTAATAACAAAAGCAAAGAAACATATTGACAACAATACAATAATAGTGCGGGACTTTAACACCCCCCTCACCGAAATGGACAGATCATCTAAGCAAAAGATCAACAAGAAAATAAAGACTTCAAATGACACACTGGACCAAATGGACTTCACAGATATATTCAGATCATTCCATCCCAAAGCAACGGAATACACATTCTTCTCTAGTGCCAATGGAACATTCTCCAGAATTGATCCCATCCTAGGTCACAAATCAGGTCTCAACCAGTACCAAAAGATTGGGATTATTCCCTGCATACTTTCAGACCACAGTGCTTTGAAACTAGAACTCAATCACAAGAGGAAATTCGGAAAGAACTCAAATACATGGAGGCTAAAGAGCATCCTACAAAGGAATGAATGGGTCAACCAGGAAATTAAAGAAGAATTTAAAAAATTCATGGAAACCAATGAAAATGAAAACACAACTGTTCAAAATCTTTCGGATACAGCAAAGGCAGTCCTGAGAAGAAAGTGTATAGCAATACAAGCCTTTCTCAAGAAACAAGAAAGGTCTCAAATACACAACCTAACCCTACACCAAAAGGAGCTAGAGTAAGAAGGCAAATAAAGCCTAAACCCAGGAGAGAAGAGAAATAATAAAGATCAGAGCAAAATCAATGAAATAGAAACCAAAAGAACAGTAGAACAGATCAAGGAAACTAGGAGCCGGTTCTTTGAAAGAATTAACAAGATTGATAAACCACTGGCCAGACTGATCAAAAAGAAAAGAGAAATGACCCAAATCAACAAAATCATGAATGAAAGAGGAGAGATCACAACCAACACCAAAGAAATACAAACAATTATAAGAACATATTATGAGCAAGTCTATGCCAGCTAATTAGATAACCTGGAAGAAATGGGTGCATTCCTAGAGATGTATCAACTACTAAAACTGAACCAGGAAGAAATAGAAAACCTGAACAAACCTATAATCACTAAGGAAATTGAAGCAGTCATCAAAAATCTCCCAAGAAACAAAAGCCCAGGACCAGATGGCTTCCCAGGGGAACTGTTCCAAAAAATAGAAATGGAAGGAAAACTTCCAAACTCATTTTATGAGGCCACCATTACCTTGATCCTAAAACCAGACAAAGACCCATCAAAAAGGAGAATTACAGACCAATATCCTTGATGAACATGGATGCAAAAATTCTCAACAAAATACTAGCCAATAGGATCCAACAGTATATTAAAAGGATTATTCACCATGATCAAGTGGGATTTATCCCTGGGTTGCAAGATTGGTTCAACATCCGCAAATCAATCAACGTGATACAATACATTAACAAAAGAAAGAACAAGAGTCATATGATCCTCTCAATAGATGCAGAAAAAGCATTTGACAAAGAACAGCATCTTTCCTTGATGAAAACTCTTCAGAGTATAGGGATAGAGGGTACATACCTCAATATCATAAAAGCCACCTATGAAAAACCCACAGCGAATATCATTCTCAATGGGGAAAAGCTGAGAGCTTTTCCCCTAAGGTCAGGAACGCGGCAGGGATGTCCACTATCACCACTGCTCTTCAACATCGTATTAGGAGTCCTAACCACAACAATCAGACAACAAAAAGAAATCAAAGGCATCCATTCAGCAAAGAAGAAGTCAAACTCTCACTCTTTGCAGACGATATGATACTGTATGTGGAAAACCCAAAGACTCCACCCCAAAACTGCTAGAACTCATACAGGAATTCAGTAAAGTAGCAGGATATAAAATCAATGCACAGAAATCAGTGGCATTCCTAGACAGCAACAACAAGACAGAAGAGAGACAAATCAAGGAGTCCATCCCATTTACAATTGCACCCAAAACCATAAGATACCTAGGAATAAATTTAACCAAAGAGGCAAAGGATCTGTACTCAGAAAACTAGAAAATACTCATGAAAGAAATTGAAGAAGACACAAAGAAATGGAAAAACGTTCCATGCTCATGGATTGGAAGAACAAACATTCTGAAGATGTCAATGCTACTTGGAGCAATCTACACATTCAATGCAATCCCCATCAAAATACCATCCACTTTTTTCAAAGAAATAGAACAAATAATCTTAAAATTTGTATGGAACCAGAAGAGACTCCGAATAGCCAGAGGAATGTTGAAAAAGAAAAGCAAAGCTGGCGGCATCACAATTCCGGACTTCCAGCTCTATTACAAAGCTGTCATCATCAAGACAGTATGGTACTGGCACAAAAACAGACACATAGATCAATGGAACAGAATCGAAAGCCCAGAAATGGACCCTCAACTCTATGGTCAACTCATCTTTGACAAAGCAGGAAAGAATGTCCAATGGAATAAAGACAGTCTCTTCAACAAATGGTGTTGGGAAAACTGGACAGCCACATGCAGAAAAATGAACGTGGACCATTTCCTTACACCACACACAAAAATAGACTCCAAATGGTTGAAAGACCTAAATGTGAGACAGGAGTCCATCCAAATCCTAGAGGAGAACACAAGTAGCAACCTCTTCGACCTCAGCCGCAGCAACTTCTTCCTAGAAACATCGCCAAAGGCAAGGGAAGCAAGGGCAAAAATGAACTCTTGGGAGTTCACCAAGATAAAAAGCTTTCCACAGCAAAAGAAACAGTCCACAAAACCAAAAGACAACCTACAGAATGGGAGAACATATTTGCAAATGACATATCAGATAAAGGGCTAGTATCCAAAATCTATAAAGAACTTATCAAACTCAACACCTAAAGAACAAATAATCCAATCAAGAAATGGGCAGAAGACATGAACAGACATTTTTCCAAAGAAGACATCCAAATGGCCAACAGACACATGAAAAAGTGCTCAACATCGCTCGGCATCAGGGAAATCTAAATCAAAACCTCAATGAGATACCACCTCACACTAGTCAGAATGGCTAGAATCAACAAGTCAGTAAACGACAGATGTTGGCGGGGATGTGGAGAAAGGGGAACCCTCCTACACTGTTGGTGGGAATGCAAGCTGGTGCAACCCCTCTGGAAAACAGTATGGAGGTTCCTCAAACAGTTGAAAATAGAGCTACCATACGATCCAGCAATTGCACTACTGGGTATTTACCACAAAGATACAAATGTAGGGATCCGAAGGGGTATGTGCACCCCAATGTTTATAGCAGCAATGTCCACAATAGCCAAACTGTGGAAAGAGCCAAGATGTCCATCGACAGATGAATGGATAAAGAAGGGGTGGTATATATACACAATGGAATATTATGCAGCCATCAAAAGGAATGAGATCTTGCCATTTGCAGCGACATGGATGGAACTGGAGGATGTTATGCTGAGCGAAATAAGTCAATCAGAGAAAGACATGTATCATATGACCTCGCTAATATGAGGAATTCTTAATCTCAGGAAACAAACTGAGGGCTACTGGAGTGGTGGAGCGTGGGAGGGATGGGGTGGCTGGGTGACAGATATTGGGAAGGGTATGTGCTATGATGAGCGCTGTGAATTGTGCAAGACTGTCGAATCACAGATCGGTACTTCTGAAACGAATAATGCAATATATGTTAAGAGAAAAAAAGAAGAAGAAGATAGCAGGAGGGGAAGATGAAGGGGAGTAAGTCAGAGGGGGAGATGAACCATGAGAGACAATGGACTCCAAAATACAAACTGAGGTTTCTAGCGGGGAGGGGGTTGGGGGCATGGGTTAGCCTGGTGATGGGTATTAAAGAGGGCACGTTCAGCGTGGAGCACAGGGTGTTATGCACAAACAATGAATCATGGAACACTACATCAAAAACTAATGATGTATGGTGATTAACATAACAATAAAAAAATTTTTTAAAAAAGGATAAAAAGAATAGTTGTGTCACTGAATTTTCAGTGCTAAGTTCATAAGGTACAAATTCCTATTGCATATTGCAAACATTTCTGCTAAGAAACTACAGAAGCCTGGCTACCACAGTGAAAGAAAATATGTCAGTTGTTAACTCTTCTAGCTATGGAGAATTACAATAGGCGGCCGCAACTCCACAAATCCATTTAGAGAATTAGGATGTTACCAAAAACTTTTTTCATGTGACTATATCTTAAAGTTTGAAATAAAGATTAGGAAAATACATTCTGTTTGAAGTTTCCCACGACTTCCTTGCAACATTCTTCCAAAATGACTGCTCTTTGGCCACACATCATCAAATGGACATTATTCCCAGAGCAGGATGAAAATACCATGTTAGGTATGTCCATTTCCTTTTTCCCAACTCTAAAAGAAGCCAGGTGTACACAGGTGGTCTCAATTGTTCACACCTCCTTCCCATCCTGTCCCCTTGTCTTGGAGGACAGGCAGTGCTACAGAGTTGATCTGGAATCAGAAATGCCAACACAGCCCAACTGGGGTGGGGCCTGCACCCTGTTCTGCCTCAGAGGTGCATGAACACACCTGAGCTGGGGATTTTTATTTAGCAACATACAGCCACCTGCCGAACTGTGAGACTAAGCTGGGAACACAACACTTGCTCTTGAAAAGAAAGTGGGTTTACTGAATCTTGTGTGAAGTGTCCATGATGCTCAAACCTCAAAAGCAGTGATGGGACTGACTCCAGTGACGTGGCAGCCCCCTGAACAAGGGCCAACAAAAAGGGTCTTGATGATTCCAGCCAGCCCCATGCTTCAGGCACAACTATCTGCCTCTTCTGTACATGGGAGACTCTGGAAAGAAGGAAAAGTCATGAGGACATCAGGTAGCATGTGGGATGGGTGGGAAGAAGAGCAGACACCCTCATTGTCAGGCCCACCCAAGCTATGAGGATGGTTCTGTCACCCTGAGAAGCTCTGAAATCACATGTCCTTCCTGGCTCACTCTGGGCCAGGAACACCAGGTAAGGCCCACAGTACCCAGGCCATCACCCCCTTCACCCCACACTGCCCAGCAAGCACACCCCCTTCCATTCTTTTCAGAATTTCTTAAGCAAACTTCTCCCTTTGACAAAAAGAAATGGTTCACATGGACATTTGCAGAACAGCATGCATGAGCTTGGAGAAAACTCTAGAACAGGGATGGATGCTGGAAATTCCCTCTGATGGCAGTGCCAATACATAAGAACTGGGAACAGCCAGTGTTTCCCCAAGGCAGGACCCCAGCTCAGCAAGAGTCATGAGATTCTCTCTAGTTATGAGAGAATCAGACTCAACAGGCTCTGGCACTGAGGGCAGATTGCACCATCCCTTCCAGTAGGGGCCTGACTGCTCTACATTTTCAGCTGGCCTCTTAATGCCTGCACAGCCACAATGCACATGGCCAGCAGGCCTCTCCTCACTGTGGTTCCTCAGTACCCCAGGCTTCCTCACACATGCCATCACTGAGGCAAGAAGGGGGAGTTGCTCTGCTGACAACCCAACAGCCAGGCACAAGGCAAGACCACACCTGACCACAGAGGGGAGGGTAGTCAGCCTACCATGCACTGAAGGAACAGAGTACCTTCACACCATGGGACAGAAGGATGCAGGCCCACCACCTATATAAAATGGCCACATCCTCTTCCTAAGAGACAAGGGAGGGTGGAAAGAAGACCCACCTCTCAGGCAGTGCCACCGATAACAATATCAGAACAAACATAGATGCAAGCCTGGCCCTGGCCTAGCAGGGGAGCTGTTATGACTGGAGTTACAAGGAAACAGAAATATAATTCAGTGGAACCAGGAAAATAACATATGAACAAAATGAGAAATTTAACAAATGAATAAGAAATCATAAAAAAGAACCAAACAAATTCTGGAGCTGAAGAATTTAATGAATGAAATGAAAAATGCAACAAAAGAGCATCAGCAGCAAAGTAGATCAGGTGGAAGATAAAATAAGTGACCTAGAGAACAGAAACTTTGAAATGACCCAGTCAGAGAAAAGAATGAAAAAGAGCAAAGAAAGCCTACACGATCTATGAACTTCCCCCCAAAGGTTCATAACTGGGGGTTCCAGAAGAAGAAAGAGAAAGGGGAAAAAAGTTTATTTAAAGAAATAATAGCTGGGAGCATCCCAAACCTGGGGAGACATGGACATCTCAATGCAAAAGAACTTCTTCAAGACACATTATAATGAAACTGTCAAAATTCAAAGATTAAAGAGAATCCTACAAGCTGTGAGAGAGAAAAAAGATTGTAACCTACAAAGGATCCCCCTTAGGCTTTCAGAGGATCTCTCAGCAGAAACCCTGAAGGCCTGGAAAGAGTATAATGACATATTTAAAGTGTTAAAAAATATGAAAGAGAGACAAAAGCCAAAACAAAAGCTGAAGGAGTTCATCACTACTAGACCTGCCTTGCAAGAAATGCTGAAAACAGTTCTTCAATAACAACAAAAAACAACCTGATTTTATATGCAACTAAGGAATCATTGAACACTACATTCAAAATTAATGATGTACTACATATGTTGGCTAATTGAACATTTTTAAAAAACTGATTTTAAAATGGGCAGAGGAGCTGAACAGACATTTCTCCAAAGAAGACATACAAATGGCCAAGAGGTACCTGGAAAAGTATGTTCAACATCACTAATCATCTGTGAAGTGCAAATCAAAAACCACCTTACACATTTTAGGGAAATCCTGTGCACTGTTGGTGGGAATGTAAATTGGTTCAGTCACTGTGGAAAAATAGTACAGAAGATCCACAAAAAATAAAAATAGAACTATTACAGGATCCAGAAATTCCACTTCTGAGTATATATCTAAAAGAAATAAAAATAGGATCTCAAAAAGATATTTGCACCCCCATGTTTATTGCAGCATTATTCACAATGGCCAAAATATGGAAACAACCTAACCATCCATTAAAGAATAAATAGATAAAAAAGATGTGGGGTGTGTGTGTGTGTGTGTGTGTGTGTGTTGGAATATTATCCAGCCATGATAAAAATGGAAATTCTGCCATTTATGACAACATGGATGGACCCTGAGGACATTATGCTAATGAGATAAGTCAGACAGAGAAAGACAAATTACTGTATGATCTCACTTATACATGGAACCTAAAAAAGCCAAACTTGTAGAAAAAGAGTAAAATGGTGGTTACCAAGGCCTGGGGGATGGGGAACTTGGGGAGATGTTTGAGGGTACAAACTTGGATCTAGAGGATAAATACATTTTGGAGACCTAATTAATGTATAGCATAGTGATTATAGTCAACAATAATGTATTATAAACTTCAAAGTTGCTAAGAGACTAGATCCTAATTGTTTTCACCACATAAAAGAATTGATAATTATGTAACTGTGATAGAGTGTTGGTTAAAGCTACAGTGGTAATGAAAGGAATGAGATCTTGCCATTTGCAACGACGTGGATGGAACTGGAGGGTGTTATGCTGAGTGAAATAAGTCAATCAGAGAAAGACATGTATCATGTGACCTCACTGATATGAGGAATTCTTAATCTCAGCAAACAAACTGAGGGTTGCTGGAGTGGGGGTGGGATGGGAGGGATGGGGTGGCTGGGTGATAGACATTGGGGAGGGCATGTGCTATGGTGAGCGCTCTGTGCAAGACTGTTGAATCACAGATCTGTACCTCTGAAACAAATAATGCAATATATGTTAAGAGAAAAAAAAAGAAGAAGAAGATAGCAGGAGGGGAAGAATGAAGGGGGGTAAATCGGAGAGGGAGACGAACCATGAGAGACGATGGACTCTGAAAAACAAACTGAGGGTTCTAGAGGGGAGGGGGTGGGGGGATGGGTTAGCCTGGTGATGGGTATTAAAGAGGGCACGTACTGCATGGAGCACTGGGTGTTATGCACAAACAATGAATCATGGAACACTACACCACAAACTAATGATGTAATGTATGGTGATTAACATAACAAAAAAATTTAAAGGAAAAAAGCTACAATGGTAATCATATTACAATATATAAATGTATCAAGTCAACATGTTATACACTTTAAACTTACACAATGATGAATGTCAATTAAATCTCAATTTTTAAAAAATCTGTTCATTTTAGACCTTGGGTACTCTAAAAATAGCAAAAAGAAAAAAATATTCTGTAAAATACCAAAGCAGAATCTTTTACACATTGTCAGCAAATAAAATAACTTACAAGAAAAACAACAAAAATGTACCATATTATCAAGAGACTTGCCCAAGCTAGACCATAAAAGCAGACGTAATGGAAGAGAGAAACACCCCACCACTCCCATCACTCTCTCTATCCCCAGCAGATCTGCCCTGATGCCACCTGCCCCTTGAGGCTCCCAACTCTCCCCAGGGTGGAATCAGGTTCCAAAGCACCAGAGAGAAGGTCCAGGCCACTCCACACCCTGAGGTGGTAAAGGAAAGGAGATAAGCCAGTTCCTGTCCTCCGTGTGATGGCATGGCATGGCAGCGCCTCCTGCACCCTGACTCTGGGCTCTTTCTCCTAGAGGAGGTCATGTGGGATAGGAATAGAACTCCAGCAAGGACTTGAGTGTGCACATTCCCTGTGTGGTCGGGATTTGTCTGCTCCCAATCCTGGGGGTACCTAGGCCTCTGGGGAACCAACTCTCCAAACTGCCAGATGCTGGCAACAGGTCAGACTCTCCAACCCCTGTCTCAGCACAGCCCAGTCATGGCGCCAGAGATGAGCCAGTGACACGAAGACAAAGTAGCACTGGGACCTATCTTGTGCACACACTCAACACACATTCAGTCTCACATTCATGTACCACACACACAATCACATACCCTCACTCAAACACACACACATAGTCTTGTACACTCAAACACATCTCACAGTCTCACATTCACTTCTAGTCTTGCACACTCACACAGCATCAACAGTCTCACATACCCACACTTGTGCACACAGACACACTTCACAGCTTCCTCACACTCTCACTCACACATAGTCTCATACATGCACACACATTCACCCCAAATGTCCTTCCAGTTGATCCCTCCAGCTCACAGCAGCCAGGTCTTTTGATTACAAAGTCCTGACTGATCAAACTAGGGGACAAGGCAAGCCCGTGCCTATGAACTTCAGCTTTCTTCCTGTATATATACAAGGGCAGTCCACCCCCTGCATCACCCACATGTGCAAGACGTTAGGGTCAAGAGGCAGCTGAGCTGGGGCACCTACTGTCAGCTGTGTACTAAAGCTCAGCAACCATGTGATACCCTCTGATACATCCATTCGCCTTCCTCAGATGAGGAGCTTGGCTATGGAAGAACATGGGCTCAGTCATGCCTCTCCCACTTACCACGGCTGAGACCTGCATCAAGTTGTCCTCTCCATGGTTTCTCCAGCTATAAAACAGGAATGTTACACCTCCCTCATGGGGACCTACTATGTTAGTTTCCTAGGGCTGCTATCACATATATTGGTAGGTGGCTTAAAATAGCACAGATCTATTCTCTTATATTTTGATAGGTCAGAAACCCAACATAGTCAGCAGGGCAGTGTTCCTTCTAGTGCTCTGCAGAAGAATCCATCTCCTTACCTATTCCAGCTTCTAAAGGCTGCCCATTTTCCATTACCAGTGCCTGTCTTTTCCATTCTCAAAGCCATCAACAGTGGGTCAAAAGTCCTCACATCACCTTTCTATGACCCTTATTCCATAGTTATGGCTCCCTCTAACCACAGTTGGGAAAGGTTCTCCACTTTCGGGCAATTAGGCCCACCTGGATAATCCAGGATAATCTCCCAACGTCTTTAATTTAATCACATCTGCAAAGTTTCTTCTGCCTTACAAGGTCACATATTCACAGGTTCTAGAAATTAGGACACGAATGTCTGGAGTGGGGGTGGGGAGCTATTCAACCTACCATATCTTTTTGTAATTAAATAATATAACATTTGCAAACACAAAACTTGACAGTGATGTGTGCATAATATATATTCATTCACCCCTTATGTAGCTTTTCCTGCTCTGGCTGCAAATGTTTCCCTGCTCCTTGACAAGCAATGCAGCCTAGGGAGAAGCATGGGTTCCAAAGACAGTCCCCTACTTCATCTTTACCAGCTCAGGGACTTTGAGCAAGCAATTTAACTTGAGCTTCAATTTCCTCACCTATAAAATGGGGATAATAATAAAGCCCACCTTGTGGGATTCTGGTGGGAGTCCTATTAATACACACAAAATTTTCAGAATTGTGCTTGTCTCTCCACTATTGCTGAGTACCAAAAGCATCATTATTTTCTTTTAAGTCAAAACCCTCAGGTTATGCCCCAGCTTCCTTTGCCTCTACACCCCCCCAGAACACTTCCAACACTAGATTACTAAATTACTAGATTTGTAGACAAATCTACATAATACTGGAATTTTTTCTAAGGAGTTGATCTAAGAAACCTTGAAATGTCAAGTTGTGAGCTTGTCAGAAGAAATGGCAGCATGGCCAAGTGTGTTTGGAAAAACTATGCCCCATCCCAACTCCTTCGATTATAAAAATGTCTTTGCAATTCAGCATTTTTGTCTGTTAAGTAAAGGGCTTGTATTACATAATCCACCAGCTCTCTTACAGTTCTGAAGTTTCTAATTTCAAAGAAGAAAAAGCACCTCTGTAACAAGGTAATGGAGCCTGCTAGACAAAGTCTGCCAGATGCTACTAAAAACAATATGTTCTGTGAATCACAATAACAACTTCTCAGCAATAAGAAAAGGCTGGCAGACAAAGGGAAATGAATTACAGGGCAGAGCAATTGGCCACAGCTATAATTTAAATTTCAGCCTTGCAAAATACAATAACCAAAATTAGAAAGGCTTGACTTGGAGGTTTCCATTGAAAAATGGCACTGTGGTATGTACATTGCATTGTGAAATACAGCTTCTTGCCTTTCTCCAAATGAGCTTCCCATTTCTGGAAATTAGAGACCCCTGGAAGAGTAAAGGTATTCTCTATTCATATGTTTTGAATTTCATTTCACAGTTAATTTTTAAACCAAATGCTTTATGAGCTCCTAGATTAAATATGAAAGGACCCAGGGCAATGACACATGATCTTACACAAAGGCTGCATCATTTTGTTTCAATTAGATAAAGTGAGTGAAAAGGAAAGAAAAGCTTCCTTGTTTCCAGGAGAAAGGAACCTGTGGTGGCAATCCTTCCTAAAATATAATTCCAGGCATTGAATGGAGGGTACATGGGGGAAAAGTATTATTTCCTTTATATTGTGAAATATTTGTCATTTAAGTTTGTGTCACACTGTTTTAATATGATTTTATACAGTATAAGGGCATAAAAGCCTTAGCTGTGATAATGGAATTTTTAGAATGCTGCTTTGGGAAATCTCCTAAAGCCCTATTAGAGATGCAAAGTTCAAGAATTAGGAAGATTGGTCCAATTTTGTTCTTTGGGGCTTTCAACAAGAGCTACTTTACAAGCATGAGAAATACAACTCCAGAACTTCTGGTAAGAAAGTGCCAATCAGGATTATCTGTAGGGAAAGAAGTTTAAATAACCTAAGGAATTTCCTGAAATGATTTCATCCCATCAAGCTATTGAAAGCCGAAGAAAACCCTGGCCAATGCTTCATTCCCACACAGTCACTCAGGGGTCAAACGTGGATGGTGCCCTGTTCCCAGGAGCCAGGTTAGACAAGACCCAGAATGGGACCTTGGTACCTAGTCAAATACCTAAAGACACTCTGGAAACATTTTTGTTTAATAAATATTTATTGAGCACTTACTCTGTACAAGGTGCTGTATGAGGCACCAGGAACCAACACAGAATAAAACTGCAGACAACATACAGCCCACATAATGAGTGAATTAGGTGGCACAATAGAAAGTGGTAAGTATGACACAGCTGCAGCAGAGCAGGCCTAGAAGGATCAAGGAGGGTACAGCATGTAAGGAGAGTAGCTGGCAGCAGCAGAGAGGGAGGGCAGATGGGCAGATCTGCAGACCACCCCAAGACTCACTCTCCCTGAATGAGGGTGCAGATGGCAGAAGCATGGCCTGAGCACGCCTGTCTACAGAGTCTAGAGACCTTAGGTTCTAGGAAAACAGCTCTACCCCAAGACTTAAGACAACTTCTGAGTCCTCACCTAAGGCAAGTTCTACCCATAGAGTAGACTCCTACAGTAGATCCTAGGAATGCTACAATGTCGACTCTGCTTCTAGAAAGCCCACAGGGCTAGGTATGCATCCAGCTCTCTGCTCATAATGCGCAGATGCTCCAATGGGATTCTGGAAGCATAAGAGTTTCAGAAACACAGGTCAAGCATACCATTTTCCTAACACCTCTGTAACATCCTCTACCTTCTTTTTTTTTTTATTTTTTATTGTTATGTTAATCACCATATATTACATCATTAGTTTTTGGTGCAGTGTTCCATGATTCATTGTTTGTTCATAACACCCAGTGCTCCATGCAGAACGTGCCCTCCTCAATACCCATCACCAGGCTAACCCATCCCCCTACCCCCCTCCCCTCTAGAACCCTCAGTTTGTTTTTCAGAGTCTATCATCTCTCATGGTTCGTCTCCCCCTCTGACTTACTCCCCTTTTCTTCCTCTCCTGTTATCTTCTTCTTTTTCTTTTTTCTTAAAATATGTTGCGTTATATGTTTCAGAAGTACAGATCTGTGATTCAACAGTCTTGCACAATTCACAGCGCTCACCATAGCACAAACCCTCCCCAATGTCTATCACCCAGGCACCCCATCCTTCCCACCCACAACCACTCCAGTAACACTCAGTTTGTACCTTCTTTTTTTTCTTTTTTTGGTAGCACGTTTTATTTATTTTTTTATTTAAATTCAATTAGCCAAAGTATAGTACATCATTGTTTTTTTTAAAGATTTTATTTATTTATTTGAAAGAGAGAGAACAAGAGGGGGGGAGGGGCAGAAGGAGAGGAAGAAGGAGGCTCCCCGCTGAGCAGGGCACCCAATGCAGACTTGATCCCAGGACCCTGGGATCATGACCTGAGCCAAAGGTAGCCACCTAACCAACTAAGCCACCCATGTGCACCCCATTGGTTTTTGATGTAATGTTCAATAATTCATCAGTTCAGTATAACACCCAATGCTCATCACATCACATGATACTCCACCTTCTATATCAAATTACAGACAGAACAAAACTGCAGCTTTGGAGTTTCACAAGTTATTGCTTGGCCTAAGAATATACAGTTTCTATCTACAAGTTACATTAGTGTTATAAAACGGGGGGAAAATCTTATTACTTCAAGCCCATGGAATATTCACCAAAATAGACCATAAACCTGGGGCATACAATAGGATCCAACAGTACATTAAAAGGATTATTCACCATGACCAAGTGGGATTTATCCCTGGGCTCCAAGGCTGGTTCAACATCCGCAAATCAATCAACGTGATACAATACATTAACAAAAGAAAGAACAAGAATCATAGGATCCTCTCAATAGATGCAGAAAAAGCATTTGACAAAGTACAGCATCCTTTCTTGACCAAAACTCTTCAGAGTATAGGGATACAGGGTACATACCTCAATATCATAAAAGCCATCTATGAAAAACCCACAGCGAATATCATTCTCAATGGGGAAAAGCTAAGAGCTTTCCCCCTAAGGTCAGGAACACGGCAGTGATGTCCAATATCACCACTGCTATTCAACATAGTATTCGAAGTCCTAGCCAGAGCAATCAGACAACAAAAAGAAATTAAAAGCATCCAAATTGGCAAGGAGGAAGTCAAACGCTCACTCTTTGCAGACGATATGATACTGCATGTGGAAAACCCAAAGACTCCACCCCAAAACTGCTAGAACTCATATAGGAATTCAGTAAAGTAGCAGGATATAAAATCAATGCACAGAAATCAGTGGCATTCCTAGACAGCAACAACAAGACAGAAGAGAGACAAATCAAGGAGTCCATCCCATTTACAATTGCACCCAAAACCATAGATACCTAGGAATAAATTTAACCAAAGAGGCAAAGGATCTGTACTCAGAAAACTAGAAAATACTCATGAAAGAAATTGAAGAAGACACAAAGAAATGGAAAAACGTTCCATGCTCATGGATTGGAGGAACAAATATTGTGAAGATGTCAATGCTACCTAGAGCAATCTACACATTCAATGCAATCCCCATCAAAATACCATCCACTTTTCTCAAAGAAATTGAACAAATAATCCTAAAATTTGTATGGAACCAGAGAGACCCCAAATAGCCAGAGGAATATTGAAAAAGAAAAGCAAAGCTGGCGGCATCACAATTCCGGACTTCCAGCTCTATTACAAAGCTGTCATCATCAAGACAGTATGGTACTGACACAAAAACAGACACATAGATCAATGGAACAGAATCGAGAGCCCAGAAATGGACCCTCAACTCTATGGTCAACTCATCTTTGACAAAGCAGGAAAGAATGTCCAGTGGAAAAAAGACAATCTCTTCAAAAATGGTGTTGGGAAAATTGGACAGCCACATGCAGAAGAATGAAACTGGACCATTTCCTTATACCACACAGAAAAATAGACTCCAAATGATTGAAACCCTAAACGTGAGACAGGAGTCCATCAGAATCCTAGAGGAGAACACAGGTAGCAACCTCTTCGACCTCAGCCGCAGCAACTTCTTCCTAGAAATATTGCCAAAGGCAAGAGAAGCCAGGGCAAAAATGAACTATTGGGATTTCATCAAGATAAAAAGCTTTTGCACAGCGAAAGAAACAGTCCACAAAACCAAAAGACAACCGACAGAATGGGAGAAAATATTTGCAAATGACATATCAGATAAAGGGCTAGTATCCAAAATCTATAAAGAACTTATCAAACTCAACACCCAAAGAACAAATAATCCAATCAAGAAATGGGCAGAAGACATGAACAGACATTTTTCCAAAGAAGACATCCAAATGGCCAACAGACACATGAAAAAGTGTTCAACATCGCTCGGCATCAGGGAAATCCAAATTAAAACCTCAATGAGATACCACCTCACACCAGTCAGAATGGCTAAAATTAACAAGTCAGGAAACGACAGATGTTGGCAGGGATGCGGAGAAAGGGGAACCCTCCTACACTGTTGGTGGGAATGCAAGCTGGTGCAACCCCTCTGGAAAACAGTATGGAGGTTCCTCAAACAGTTGAAAATAGAGCTACCATACGATCCAGCAATTACACTACTGGGTATTTACCCCATATATACAAATGTAGGGATCTGAAGGGGTACGTGCACCTCAATGTTTATAGCAGCAATGTCCACAATAGCCAAACTGTGGAAAGAGCCAAGATGTCCATCGACAGATGAATGGATAAAGAAGGGGTGGTATATATACACAATGGAATATTATGCAGCCATCAAAAGGAATGAGATCTTGCCATTTGCAACGACGTGGATGGAACTGGAGGGTGTTATGCTGAGTGAAATAAGTCAATCAGAGAAAGACATGTATCATATGACCTCACTGATATGAGGAATTCTTAATGTCAGGAAACAAACTGAGGGTTGCTGGAGTGGTGGGGGGTGGGAGGGATGGGGTGGCGGGGTGACAGACATTGGGGAGGGTATGTGTGCTATGGTGAGCGCTGTGAATTGTATAAGACTGTTGAATCACAGTTCTGTACTTCTGAAACAAATGATGCAACATATTTTAAGAAAAAAAGAAAAAGAAGAAGATAGCAGGAGGGGAAGAATGAAGGGGTGTAAGTCGGAGGGGAAGACGAACCATGAGAGACGATGGACTCTGAAAAACAAACTGAGGGTTCTAGCAGGAGAGGAGTGGGGGGTTGGGATAGCCTGGTGATGGGTATTAAAGAGGGCACATTCTGCGTTGAGCACTGGGTGTTATGCACAAACAATGAATCATGGAACACTACATCAAAAGCTAATGATGTAATGTATGGTGATTAACATAACAATAAAAAAATTAAAAAAAAAACTGGGGCATAAATACTTTTTTTTCATAAGGAACTGAAGTCATAAAGAGTAAGTTCTCTGACCATAATTGAATCAAACTATAATTCAGTAACAGAAAAACAAGAAAATCTCCAAGCATTCTAAATAATCAATGGGTCAAAGAGAGTTTCAAAGGGAGATATTTTAGAAATAAAATAAAAAATAAAACCAAGTTAAAATGAAAATACAACCTATCAGAATTTGTAGGATGCAGCCAAAGAAGTGCTGAGAGGGAAGGTTTATACCAATAAATACTCACATTAGAAAAGAAAGATTCTTTTTCTGGTAGTCAAGCCTGTTACAAAATTCTAAAATAAGTCAGTGTAATCTACCATATCAAACAGCTAAGGAAGAAAATCAATTAACACAAAAAAAGTCACTGCAAAAATTCAATACCCAATTACGGCAAAAACTCTCAGTATACCAGGAAAAGAAAGCAATTTTCTCAATCTCATAAACGCCATCTACAAAACCTACAGCTAACATTAATGGTGAAAGACTGAATGCTTTCCCTTTAACATCAGAAACAGACAAGGCTATCCACTCTCACTACTCTTGTTTCTGCCACTGCAATAAAGCAAGAAAATCAAAGGCATATGTATTTGAAAAGAAAAAAAAAAATTGTTCCTATTGCAATGACATGATTATATACATAGAAGATACCACAGAATCTATAAAACACCTCCAAGAACTAATAAGTAAAAATATTATTAGTATTATTATTAACAATAAAGTAACAGGATACAAGATCAACATACAAAAATCAATTGCATTTATATGTTAACAATGAAAAAAATAAAAATTAAAAACACAATGCCATTTATAATTGCCCCCCAAAATAGAGGAAATACTTGGGTGTAAATTTAACAAAATATGTACACGATAAAAAATTATAAAAGAAATCAAAGACCTAAATACATGAAGAAACATAGAATGTTCACGACTAGAAGGTCTTTCTAAAATATATATGGAGAGACAAAGGCCATAGAATAGTCAATACAATTTTGAAAATAAAAGTGAGAGGAATCATTAACCTCAGTGTCAGGACTTATGATATATCTGTAATAATCAAGGTGCCATGGTATTGGTGGAAGAGTACACACATAGATCAGGGAAACAGAATAGAGAATTTAAAAATATACCCACAAAAATATGTCCAATTAATTTTTAACAAAGGAGCAAAAGCAATTCAAAAAACAGTGCTGGAGGTCCATATGCTTAAAAAAATGGTCCACAGATTAAAAAATTAATCTCCCCTAAACTTCTCACCTTAAACAATGGCTAACTCAAAATGGATCATAGACTCAAATGTAAAAAGTAAGACAATATAAATTTTAGGAAAAGATCTTTGGGATCTAGGTCTAGGCAAAGAATTCTTAAACTTGACATCAAAAGCACAATCTATGAAAGAAAACATTTGTAAATTGAACTAAGAGAAAGTATTTGAAAACTACATAACCAACAAAGCCCTTATATCTAGAATACATAAAGAATATTTAAAACTCAATATTAAAACATCATTAAAATGTTTTTAAAAAATATTTTTAAAAGTTCATAGCAGCTTTATTTATGATAGCCTAACACTGAAAAAATTATTTTAGCCTTTCAAAGGATGAATGCTTAAACACACTATTCCATTCATATCACAGAATATTATTCAGTAATAAAAAGGAACAAACTAGTGATATATGCAACACTTTGAATGAGCCTCAAGGAAATCATGCTGAGTGAAAAAAGCCTATCTCAAAAGGACGCATACTACATTATTCCATTACAAAGCATTGGTGAAATAACCAAATTATAGTTGCCAGGCCTTAGGGATGATGGAGAAGAGGATGACTGTGGCTACAGAAGGCTCTCACAGGGACTCTGTGGTGATGGTACAGTTTGAGTACCTTTACTGCAGTGGTGGTTACACAAGGCTATACACATAAGATTGCACACAGCCATACCTGCAAATACACACACACACATGCATACACAAACATGAGTGTGGGTATAACCCCTTAAATCTAAATAAGCTCTATGGATTGTACCAATGCCAACTGCTTGGTCTTGATATTATTAAATCATAGTTGTATAGCATGTTAATATTGAGGGAGGCTGGGGAAGTATGCACAGGACTTCCCTGTATGTTTCTTTGCAACCCCCTGTGAATCTGTAATTATTTCAAAACAATAACAAAAAAAACGGGTTTTTAACAGATAATTTAGCCAGTACATTATAATATGGAGCAGCAGAGGAGTGATGCTTTATCCTGAGGGGCACCAGTTCACCTGACTGACTTATACAGAGTCTGAGTGTGGAGGGTGGAGTTAAGATGGTGGAGGAGTAGGGGACCCTAAGTTTGGTCCCTTGAATATAGCTAGATAGTTATCAAATCATTCTGAACGTCTGCAAAATCAGTCAGAGATATGAGAAAAGAAAGAAAGGCTGCAATTCTACAAGTAGAAAACCTACCACTTTTTGGAAGGTAGGAGGTGCGGAGACTTGAATCCAGGGTGATATATCTAAGGATACAGTGGAGGGGAGGGAGCCTGCTTAAGGAGGCTACTGCAAAGTATTATAAGCAGCAGGATGTAAAATCGGAACTTTTAGAAGTATGCTACAGTGGGGGACATCCCTGACTTAAAGGTGCTCAGGTGGCAAAGTGGGATGGAATCCTGAGTGGAAAAACATGGTCTCAGAATCCCCAGGGATCACAAAAAGAACAGGGGGTCATGAGTGCAGCAGAGTCCCCAGGCACAAGAGGGAAGAAGCCTGCTGAAAACAGTGAGCCTAGGTGCGGGCTTTCTGCTCTGTGTTGCCATAAACTGCGAAATCCTGCATGGTTGTGTGACTGCTTTCCTGACAGGGGTCCACCAAAAGGCAGAAGCCTGGCAAGACCCCTGCCTCCCTCCTCTGGGAGGAACATCGTGGGGTCTGCGAGGCAGGAGTCCATAAAATTTGGAGTTTTGAAACTCAGTCACCTGCCTGAGATAAAAACACTAGGTCACAGGCTGGGTGCACACAGAGTTTGGACATAACCACAGAGACAAGAGTAATTGACTGCCTTTCTGTCAAGGCTCACTGAAGAGTAGGGGGTGTGAACTTTTACCTCCCAGTCTAGAAAGTGGGATGCCACCATATTCATCCCACCTATCGGTGCTGAGAGCCTTCAGGGAGCAAAACAGCACCACCTAGTGGAATCTAGAGCTGCTTACACTGAGCCCACCCTCCTGGCAAAGGAGGCGCAATTACAATACCTCAAGTGCACCTGAGAATCAGCGCAACAAGACCCTCCCCCAGAAGACCAGCACGAACAACTGGATAGCACCAAGTTTACAGATCATAGAGGGCTGCAAAGCTTCAGTTCTTGGGGAAAACAGTATGTAGCATATGTTGTTTTTTGTTTCTTTAGTCATTGAGTATTAAATATTCAGTTATTTTCTTATTTTTTCAACTCATTTTTATTTTTTAATTTTATTTTATATATATTACATATTTTTATTTTTTGTTTTTTTGTTTCCTTTCCTTGTATTTTATTTTAATTCATTTTATTTTTGTGTATATATATAGATATGTTTTATACATATCTATGTATATATATAAGTTTTCTTTCTTTCCTATTTTGGGAATCTAGTTTATTTTAACAAGCACACCAAAACACACCCAGGATGTAGCTTTCTGTTTTGTTCTGTTTTGTTTATTTACTTTTTCCTTCTTTGTTTGTTTTTTTTTTTCTGATTTTGGTTTGTTTTGTTGTGGTGGTGGTGGTGATGGTGGTGGTGGTTTTCTCTTTCTAGCTTCTATTCTTTTCTGGACAAAATGACAAGACAGAGAAAGTCACCCCAAAAGAAAGAACAGGAGGTAGTACTCACTGCCAGGGATTCAATCAATATGGATATAAGTAAGATGTCTAAACTAGAATTTAAAATGATTATAAAGATACTAGCTGGAATTGAAAAAAAAAACATGGAAGACACTAGAGAATCTCTTATTGTAGAAATAAAAGAACTAAAATCTAGTCAGGCCGAAATTAAAAATTATATTACCAAGATACAGTCCCAAATTGAGGCTCTAAAAAGTGAGGGTGAATGAGGCAGAAGAAAAAGTCAGTGATATAGAAGACAAAATGATGGAAAATAAGGAAGCTGAAAAGAAAAGAGAAAGAAAACTATTGGATCACAAAGGAAGCCTTAGAAAACTCAGTGATTCCATAAAGTAAAATAATATCTGGATAATGGGGCCCCAGAATATGAGGAGAGGGAAAGAGGGACAGAGGTCTATTTGAGTGAATTATAGCTGAGAATTTCCTTAATCTGGGGAAGGAAACAGGCATTTAAGTGCAGGAGGCACAGAGACCCCCCTCAATTTCAATAAAAATAGGTCAACACCTCAACATATTACAGTGAAGCCTGCAAATTTCAAACATAAAGAGAAAATCCTGAAAGCAGCTCAGGACAAGAGGTCCTTAACCTACAAGGGTAGAATGATAAGGCTGGCAGCAGACCTGTCCACAGAGACCTGGAAGGCCAGGAAGGACTGATATGATATATTAAAGGTGCTAAATGGGAAAAATATGCAGCCAAGAATACTTTACCTAGCAAGGTTGTCATTCAAAATACAAGGAGATAATGATGTATTGTATGGTGACTAACATAACATAATAAATTTAAAAAAAAAATACAAGGAGAGATAGTTTCCAGGACAAACAAAAACCAAAGGAATCCGTGAAGACTAAGCCAGCCCTGCAAGAAATATTAATGGAGACCCTGTGAGTAGAGAGAGAACCCAAAAGTAACAAATACTGGAAAGGAACAGAGACAATCTAGAGGAACAGCAACTTTACAAGTAATAAAATGGCACTAAATTCATATATTTCAATAATTACTCTGAACGTAAATGGACTAAATGCTCCAATCAAAAGACATAGAGTATTAGAATGGATTTAAAAAAAAAAGATCCATCAATTTGCTGCTTACAAGAGACTTATTTTAAAACCAAAGACACCTCCAGGTTGAAAGTGAGGGGGTGGAGAAGCACTGATCATGTAAATGGACATCAAAAGAAAGCTGGAGTAGCCATCCTTACATCACACAAACTAGATTTTAAACCAAAGACTGTAATAAGAGATGAAGAAGGACACTACATCAAACTTACAGAATCTATACAACAAGATCTAACAATTGTAAATATGCATGCCCTCAATTTTGGAGCAGTCAAATATATAAACCAACTAATAAAAAAATTAAAGAAACTCATTGATAATTATACAATAGTAGTAGGGGACTTTAACACCCCACTCATTGCAAGGGACAGATCATCTAAGCAGAATTTCAACAAGGACCAAGGACCTTGAATGACACATTGGACCAGATGGACTTCACAGATATATTCAGAGCATTTCATCCTAAAGCAACAGAATACACATTCTTCTCAAGTGCACATGGAACATTCTCCAGAACAGATCACATGCTGGGTCATAAATCAGGTTTCAACCAGTACAAAAAGACTGACATGCATATTTTCAGACCACAATGCTTTAAAATTTGAAGTCAACCACAAGAAAAAAATTGAAAGGACTAAAAATACACAGAAGTTATAAGCATCCTATTAAAGAATGAAAGGGTCAACCAGAAAATCAAAGAATTTTAAAAATACATAGAAGCAAATGAAAATGAAAACACAACAGTTCAGAAGCTTTGGGATGCAGCAAAGGCAGTCCTAGAGGGAAGTAGCAATATAGGCCTTCCTCAAGAAACAAGAAGAGTCTCATATACACAACCTAACCCTACACCTAAAGGAGCTGGAGAAAGAACAGCAAATAAAGCCTAAATCCAGCAGGAGAAAAGAAGTAATAAAAATTAGAGGAGAAATCAATGATATAGAAATAAAAAAAAAAAACAATAGAATAGATCAATGAAACTAGGAGCTGGTTCTTTGAAAGAATTTAATAAGATCAATAAACCCCTAGCCAGACTTATCAAAAAGAAGAGAGAAAGGATCCAAATAAATAAAATCATGAATGAAAGAGGAGAGATCCACAACCAACACCAAGGAAATATAAACAATTATAAGAGAATATTATGAGCAATTATATACCACCAAATTAGGCAATCTGGAAAAAATGGATACAGTCCTGGAACATAAAACCTACCAAAACTGAAACAGGAAGAAATAGAAAACCTGAACAGACCCATAACCAGCAAGGAAATTGAAGCAGTAATCAAAAATCTCCCAACAAACAGGTGTCCAGGGCCAGATGGCCTCCCAGTGGAATTCTACCAAACATTTAAAGAAGAATTAATATCTATTCTTCTGAAAAAGTTCCAAAAAATAGAAATGGAAAACTTCCAAACTCATTCTATGAGGCCAGCATCACCTTGATCCCAAAACCAGACAAAGACTCCACCAAAAAGGAGAATTACAGACCAATATCTCTGTTGAACATGGATGTAAAAATTCTCACCAAGATACTAGCTAATAGTATCTAACAGTACATTAAAAGCATCACTCGCCATGCCCAAGTGGTATTTATTCCTGGGCTGCAAGGGTGGTTCAACATCCACAAATAAATCAATTTGATATACCACATTAATAAAAGAATGGACAAGAACCATATGATTGTCTCAATAGATGGAGAAAAAAGGCATTTGACAAAAAACAGCATCCTTTCTTGATAAAAACTCTCTGCAGTGTTGGGAAAGAGGGAAAATACCTCAATAACATAAAAGCCATATATGAAAGACCCACAGCAAATATCATCCTCAATGAGGAAAAACTGAGAGCTTTTCCCCTAAGCTCAGGAAAATGACAGGGATATCCACTCTCACCACTGTTGTTCAACATACTACTGGAAGTCCTAGCCTCAGGAGTCAGACAACAAAAAGAAACAAAAAGCATCCAAATTGGCAAAGAAGTCAAACTTTCACTCTTCACAGAAGACATGATACTCTATGCAGAAAAACTGAATAACTCCACTCAAAAATTACTAGAACTGATACAAGAATTCAGCAAAGTTGAATGACTTCTGGCACAGAAGTCACTTGCATTTCTATACACTAACAATGAAGCAAAAGAAAGGGAAATCAAGGAATTGATCCAATTTACAACTGCACCAAAAACCATAAGATACCTAGGCACAAACATAACCAAAGAGGTAAAGGCTCTGAAAACTATAAAACACATAGGAAAGAAATTGAAGAAGACATAAAAAGATGGAAGAACATTCCATGCTCATGAACTGGTAGAACAAATATTCTTAAAATGTCTATGCTACCCAGAGCAATCTACACATTCAATGCAATTCCTATCAAAATACCATTGGCATTTTTCACAGAGCTGAAGAAAACAATCCTAAAATTTGTATGGATCTAAGGAAGACCCCACCCCACAAAGGAATGTTGAAAAAGAAAACCAGAGCTGGTGGCTTAGACTTTAAGCTGTATTACAAAGCTGTAATCATAAGGACAGTATGGCACTGGCACAAAAACAGACACATAGATCAATGGAACAGAATAGAGAACCCAGAAATGGAACCTCAACCCTATGGCCAACTAATCTTCAACAAGGCAGGAAAGTATATCTGATGGGGAAAAAAAAGCCTCTTCAACAAATGGTGTTGGGAAAATTGGACAACCACATGAAGAAGAATGAAAATAGACCACTTTCTTACACCGTACATAAAAATAAACTCAAAATGGAGGAAAGGCCTAAATGTGAGATAGAAATCCATCAAAATCTTAGAGAAGAACACAGGGAGCAACGTCTTTGACCTCAGCCACAGCAACTTCTTTCTAGACACATCTCCAAAGAGAAGGGAAACAAAAGCAAAAATGAACTATTGGGACTTTATCAAGATAAAAAGCTTTTTTTTATGCTAAGTGAAATAAGTCAAGCAGAGAAAGTCAATTATCATATGGTTTCACTTATTTGTGGAACATAAGGAATAGCATGGAGGACAGTAGGAGAAGGAAGGGGAAAATGAAGGGGGGGAATCAGAGAGGGAGATGAACCATGAGAGACTATGGACTCCGGGAAACAAACTGAGGTTTTAGAGGGGAGGTGGGGGGGGGGGGATCAGTTAGCCCAGTGATGGGTATTAAGTAGGGCACGTATTGCATGGAGCACTGGGTGTTATACACAAACTATGAATCATGGAACACTACATCACAAACTAAAGATGTAGTATGGTGAATAACATAACATAACATAATAAAAAAATTAAAATTAAAAAAAAATTTTTAAGATAAAAAGCTTTTGCACAGCAAGGGAAACAGTCAACAAAACTAAAAGGCGACCTATGGAATGGGAGAAGATATTTGCAAATGAATTATCAGATAAAAGACTAGTACCCAAAATCTATAAAGAATTATCAAACTCAACACAGAAAAAACAAATAATCCAGTCAAGAAATGGACAGAAGACATGAACAGACATTTCTCCAAAAAAGACATACAAATGGCCAACAGGGGGGAGGACTGGGTGGCTCAGGTGGTTAAGTGTCTGTCTTAGGCTCAGGTCATGATCCCGGGATCCTGGGATTGATCTCTGCATCAGGCTCCCTGCTCAACGGGAAGTCTGCTTCTCCCGCTGCCCTTCCCCCTGCTCGTGTTCTCTTTCTCTCTCTCTCTCTCAAATAACTCTTGCTCTCTTGCTCTCTCTCTCTCTCAAATAAATAAATAAAATCTAAAGAAAAACAAACAACCAAATGGCCAACAGACCCATGAAAAAATACTCCACGTGACTTGGCATCAGGGAAATACAAATCAAAACCTCAATGAGATACCACCTCACACCAGTCAGAATGGCTAAAATTAACAACTCAGGAAACAACAGATGTTGGTGAGGATGCAGAGAAAGGGGAACCCTCTTACACTGTTGGTGGGAATGCAAGCTGGTGCAGTCATTCTGTAAAACAGTATGGAGATTCCTCAAAAAGTTAAAAATAGAGCTACCCTACAAACCAGCAATTGCACTACTAGGTATTTATCCAAAGGGCACAAACATAGTGATTCAGAGGGGCAATGCACCCCTATGTTTATAGCAGCAATGTCCACGATTGCCAAACTATGGAAAGAGCCCAGGTGTCCATTGACAGATGAATGGAGAAAGAAGTGGTATATATAGACAATGGAATATTATTCGGCTGTCAAAAAGAATGAAATCTTGCCATTTGCAATGATGTGGATGGAACTAGAGGGTATTATGCTAAGCAAAGTAACTCAGAGAAAGACAAGTATCAGATGATTTCACTCATATGTGGAATTTAAGAAACAAAACAGATGAACATATGGGAAGGGAAGGAAAAGTAAAATAAGATAAAATCAGAGAGGGAGACAGACCATAAGAGACCCTTAACTATAGGGAACAAACTGAGGGTTGCTGGAGGGAAGGTGGAAGGGGGGAAGGGGTAACTGGGTGATGGGCATTAAGGAGGGCACTTGAAGTAATGAGCACTAGATGTTATATGCAACTGATGAATCACTAAATTCTACCTCTGAAACTAATAATGCAGTAAATGTTAATTAAATTTAAATAATTTTTTTAATTTTATTTTATTATGTTATGTTAGTCACCATAAAATATATCATTAGTTTTTGATGTAGTGATCCATGATTCATTATTTTCGTATAACACTCAGTGCTCCATGCAGTACCTGCCCTCCTTAATACCCATCACCGGGCTAACCCATCCCCCCACCCCCATCCCCTCCAGAACCCTCAATTTCTTACTCAGAGTCCATAGTCTTTCATGGTTCGTCTCTGCCAGTAAGTCTGGCCGGTGGTGTATCGTTCTTATAAATTCTGTCAAAGAACCAGCTTCTAGTTTCGTTGATCTGATCTACCTTGTTTCTGGTTTCTAATTCATTGATCTCTGCTCTAATCTTAATTATTTCTCTTCTAATACATGGCTTAGGCATCATTTGTTGCTTTATCTCTAGCTCTTAAGGTGTAGAGTTAGTTGGTGAATTCGGGATTTTTCTATTTTTTTGAGTGAGGCTTGGATGGCTATGTATTTCCCCCTTAGGACCGCCTTTGCAGTATCCCATAGGTTTTGGACCAATGTGTTTTCGCTTTCATTGGTTTCCATGAATTGTTTAAGTTCTTCTTTGATTTCCTGGTTGACCCAAACATTCTTGAGCAGAGTGGTCTTTAGCTTCCAAGTGTTTGAATTTCTCCCAAATTTTTTCTTGTGATTGAGTTCCAGTTTTAAAGCATTATGATCTGAGAATATGCAGGGAATAATCTCAATCTTTTGGTATCAGTTGAGACCTGATTTGTGACCCAGTATGTGGTCTTTTCTGGAGAAAGTTCCATGTGCTCTTGAGAAGAATGAGTATTCTGTTGTTTTAGGGTGGAATATTCTGTATATATCTATGAGGTCCATCTGGTCCAGTGTGTCATTCAAAGCTCTTGTTTATTTGATTTTCTGCTTAGATGATTTGTCTATTGCTGAAAGTGGAGGATTGAGGTCTTCTACAATTAACGTATTGCTATCAATATGACTCTTTATTTGGGTTAACAGTTGGCTTATGTAGATGGCTGCTCCCATGTTAGGGGCATAGATATTTACAATTGTTAGATCTTCTTGTTGGATAGACCCTTTAAGAATGATATAATGTCCTTTGTGTCTCTAACTACAGTCTTTAGTTTAAAATCTAATTTTTCTGATGTAAGAATTGCTACCCCAGCTTTCTTTTGAGGTCCATTGGCATGGAAGATGAATCTCCATCCCTTCACTTTCAGTCTGGATGTATCTTTAGGTTCAAAATGAGTCTCTTGTAGACAGCATATGGATGGGTCCTGTCTTTTTATCCAATCTGCAACCCTGTGCTGTTTCACGGGAGCATTTAAGCCATTCATGTTGAGGGTGATTATTGAAAGATATGAATTAATTGTCATCATGTTGCCTGTGAAGAACTTTTTATAGATTGTCCCTGTAAATTTCTGTTGTATATCACTCCTGGGGTCTTTCTTCTTTTTTTTTTAATTTTTTATTGTTATGTTAATCACCATATATTACATCATTAGTTTTTGATGTAGTGTTACATGATGCATTGTTTGTGCATAACACCCAGTGCTCCATGCAGAATGTGCTGGGGTCTTTCTTCTTTTATAGACCCCCCCCCTTAATATTTCTTGCAGGGCCTGCTTAGTGGTCACATATTCTTTCAGTTTCTGGTCTTGGAAGCTCTGCATCTTTCCATCCATTCTCAATGACAGCCTTGCCGGATAAAGTATTCTTGGCTGCATGTTATTCTCATTTAGTACCCTGAATATGTCTTGCCAGGCCTTTCTGGCTTGCCAGGTCACTGTGGATAGGTCTGACATTATTCTGATGTCCCTCCCTCTGTACATAAGGAATCTCTTCCCCCAACTGCCCTTAAGACGGTTTCCTTGGTTCTAAGATTTGCAAGTTTTACTATTACATGCCGGGGTGTTGGCCTGTTTTCCTTGATCTTGGGAGGGGTCCTCTCTGCCTCTAGGACACGAATGTTTCATTCCCCAGATTAGGACGTTCTCAGCTACGATTTGCTCAAATATATCTTCTAGTCCTCTCTCTCTCTCAACCCCTTCAGGGATTCCAATAATTCTGACATTGGAACGTTTCATGGTGTCACTTATTTCTCTGATTCTATTTTCATGGATTCTGAGTTGTTTTTCCCTGGCCTCCACTTTTCCCTTTTTATCTATTAGTTGGTCTTCTAGGTCACTAATTCGTTCTTCTGCTTTGCTTACCCTAGCTGTTAGATTATCTAGATTAGATTGGATCTCATTGATAGCATTTCTAAATTCTGTCAATTCAGCTTTCATTTCTGCCCTTAGAGACCCTATGTTGTCATTGATTGACTTCTCCATTCTAGCTATTGTCTTCACAATTGCTAGCCTGAATTCTATCTCCGACATCTTGGTTATATCTGAATCCATTTGTAAATTTGTGGCATAAGTCACAGTCTCTGAGTCTTTCCTATTTTGGGGGTTCTTCTTCCTAGCCATTCTGTTGAGGGGTGGTTGAGGGAACGTATAGAGTCCAAATTATTGACCACAACCCAAGCAAGATGCACCTGTTTTCTAGGGACTTTAGGGTTGCTGGCCTCCTTTATTTTCTTACATCTCAGGCTGATTTCATGGGTGTTCAGAGTGGTCTGGTAGATATCCAGCTCAATTCCAGGGACCAGTTGGAATAAGGTCCCATACTCCTCTGCCATCTTTTCCCCCCAGCCAAATAAAAAAAATTTTTAAAAAGAATCTGAGGGTACCCTCAATGAGCCATATCAATGAACTAATTTTCTGGTTTCTTCTCAATTGTTCGCTTTTTGTTTCTGTCAGTGTAGAAGCCATGTTGAATTGACTTCTTTACAGGACTTTTATCACCTCCACATGGCTGCTGAGAGGAAGGGAAAAGTTTTTCTGAATGGCTACCAATAACTGCTATTAATTAATGAAAGATTAATAAATACAAATTATAAATTACAATAATTTGTAATTTATTACAAATTGTAATATATTTTTGAATTGTAATATAATTTTGAAAGTTTGGACAATTAAACAAAAAAGACAGATTCTAGAATAATAGAAAAGTCTCCTCAAAAATAAGTTGGCATTGGACTGTAATTTTTTAAATTACTAATGACTGCAACTGATTTAAGTACATTGACTTTATTAAACCCATAAGTTCATATTCATAAGTTCAAAATGATATTCAGAAAATGGGAGACAGACACAAAATAAACTCTGTTGACATCACTGGAAGTTGCTAAGGGAAAAACTCATTTCTATGAAAATTGATAACCAAAGAAAAATAATTTATCTTGTGTTTCTGGCATTAAGTGTGTTTCACATTAATGAAATTGGGTGGGAGAAAGTTCTTCAATACACAATGAATCATTTATAAGTGCAGACAGAATGATAGAATTAGAAAATTTATTGCAAATGCTAATGGTTCCTTGTAGATATTATAACCATTAGGAGCAAAGGTCACAGGGAATTTGATAATCACTGGGTCAAACTGCCACCACCTAAACTCACTAAGCAATCTCAGCATCCCTGAAAGGGGGACATCTAGACATCACAGTCCTCCTTGTTGCAATCCAAACTTGCAGAATACCTGTGACATACGTACATGGGTCCCAAAATAAAACCTGAAGGCTTCAGATATAAGTTGTAGTCCATAGGATTTCCTATGGAGGGACTAGAGGGACTAGAATAAGAAATTAATCCCATGAGAAGCCCATTAGCCCATTACAGGATTCAGGATATTCTACAGAATCCCAGAGTGGGATTTTTCTTTTTTTTATTTAAAATCAATTAATTAAATATAGCATATTATTAGTTTCAGAGGTAGAATTTAGTGATTCATCAGTTGCATATAACATCTAGTGCTCATTACTTCAAGTGCCCTCCTTAATGCCCATCACCCAGTTACCCCTTCCCCCCTTCCACCTTCCCTCCAGCAACCCTCAGTTTGTTCCCTATAGTTAAGGGTCTCTTATGGTCTGTCTCCCTCTCTGATTTTATCTTATTTTACTTTTCCTTCCCTTCCCATATGTTCATCTGTTTTGTTTCTTAAATTCCACATATGAGTGAAATCATCTGATACTTGTCTTTCTCTGAGTTACTTTGCTTAGCATAATACCCTCTAGTTCCATCCACATCATTGCAAATGGCAAGATTTCATTCTTTTTGACAGCCGAATAATATTCCATTGTCTATATATACCACTTCTTTCTCCATTCATCTGTCAATGGACACCTGGGCTCTTTCCATAGTTTGGCAATCGTGGACATTGCTGCTATAAACATAGGGGTGCATTGCCCCTCTGAATCACTATGTTTGTGCCCTTTGGATAAATACCTAGTAGTGCAATTGCTGGTTTGTAGGGTAGCTCTATTTTTAACTTTTTGAGGAATCTCCATACTGTTTTACAGAATGACTGCACCAGCTTGCATTCCCACCAACAGTGTAAGAGGGTTCCCCTTTCTCTGCATCCTCACCAACATCTGTTGTTTCCTGAGTTGTTAATTTTAGCCATTCTGACTGGTGTGAGGTGGTATCTCATTGAGGTTTTGATTTGTATTTCCCTGATGCCAAGTCACGTGGAGTATTTTTTCATGGGTCTGTTGGCCATTTGGTTGTTTGTTTTTCTTTAGATTTTATTTATTTATTTGAGAGAGAGAGAGAGCAAGAGAGCAAGAGTTATTTGAGAGAGAGAGAGAGAAAGAGAACACGAGCAGGGGGAAGGGCAGCGGGAGAAGCAGACTTCCCGTTGAGCAGGGAGCCTGATGCAGAGATCAATCCCAGGATCCCGGGATCATGACCTGAGCCTAAGACAGACACTTAACCACCTGAGCCACCCAGTCCTCCCCCCTGTTGGCCATTTGTATGTCTTTTTTGGAGAAATGTCTGTTCATGTCTTCTGTCCATTTCTTGACTGGATTATTTGTTTTTTCTGTGTTGAGTTTGATAATTCTTTATAGATTTTGGATACTAGCCCTTTATTTGATAAGTCATTTACAAATATCTTCTCCCAGACAATGGGATTTTTCATCTAGATGGTGGTACAGTAAAGACTTAACCTGGCAGGTCTGAAATTGCCATCATTCTAAGGGCCTTTAGAAGAGCCTGCTCTGGGGCTGGCCCTTGGCTGGCATCTGGGTACTTGGCTTTTGGAATGTTCCTTATGTTACAGAGTGATATGGTTGTTCTGTAGGATTAGGGCATTGCATTAAGCTGTACTAACATGCCTAAACTATTTGTATAAAAATGTGATTTACTGTTAACACCTGTTTTCTTTCTGGGGTGTTGGGACTTTGGTGGGCTGAGGGCACCCAATGACAAGCCCCCATCAAAAACCTTCGCTGGGTCTCAAGCAGGCTGCCATGGGCAGAAACACTACTATTGGAGGAAGAAGCATTTTCTATATGGCCCCCTTCTTGGAAAGGAGACCTTTCAGAACCCTGTTCCTGGACTCCTCCAGACTGCCTGATAAGGCTTTTCCCACTGCTGGTCATGGTAATAAACCACAGCCCAGACAGGGCACAGCTGCCTCTGAGTCTGTGAGTTCTTCTAGAAAATCACAGTGTGTAGGTAATCAAGAGAACCCTGAAACATGATAATATTGATTGAGAGGAAAACAGAAAAAGAATGGAGAGAATAGAGCTACTCTGGAATAAAGAAGACATAGAGATATAACACCTAAACCAATGATTGGATCTTGTTGGAACTTGGGGCTCAACTTACTGGAGCAAACATTCCTCACCAGGTAGACTAGACAACCACAGGCAAACTTCTGGAACTTTCCTGGCCACCTGCTGCAGGCCATTTCCTTGAAACTCCAAGGCATTTCTCATACCTATCCTACACTCAAGAAGAAATACCTCTTCAGAATCACATCCTCTACTGACATCCCATCAATGTGTTGCTGTATATCTGGTTTCATGATTAAATTAATAATGGACCAACGCATCCAGAAAGTGTCTGCACTTTGCTCCATGCTATTAAAGGTAGAGCCGAACTTGGTTTCCCAGAAACATGGAATTTATAAGACATGAGATCAATTGTGAAAAGGCTCATTAGCTGAGTTGATAAACATAAGAGATAATAATCCCTCCCCCCACATAGCCCAAGGTCTCTCAAGTCCCTGTAATATACACAATCCTATGAAGCAAATGGGGGCATTTTAATATGCATTTCAGAGAGATTCAACACTTACCACCTCAGCATCACACTTCAAGTGAGCGGCAGAGTGAGAAAATCATGTACATTTTCAGTTTTCTCAGGTAAACTTTTGCTGGGGCCTGCTAAAACTCATCTTGCATGTGTCAGTTGCCAAGATTCAGCAAATATTCCAGTACAAATCAATTTCTACCTAGAATGATGGAATCTTCCTTTTTAGGAAAGATGCCATTGCAGTTTGATTAAGAAGCAGAACTGAGCCCATCCAGAGCACCTTCATGTTGAAAGGACACTTACTTGTGAACACAGATAAATCTTAGAGAGCTAGCATGAAAGTTACCTCAAATATAATCAGCATGTAGACCCCAGCAAGGATGACCACAGCAATGGTCACTTGTGCTTCTATGCTTGCACGGAGGTACTGATGAGCCATCAAAAGAGGAACTGCCTGTGTCTGCTGGAGGGAGGCTCGAATGCTGATAGAAACAGTATCTCTGCAGAATGAAGCAAAGATATTACCACTAGTAAGGGAAACCACACTCTATGTCAACAATTAGTGCTTGCTTCCTTGGTGTCCTTCCCAACACAAGTCATCCATGGCCATAACCAGAGCCCAAACTGACCTCACAGTGATTTAGCCCAATGTCTGACCTGGCAGATGAGGCACTCTGAGTGCATATGAGCAGTGTAAGATGCAGACACAGCCTCCCTATAGCCAGGTCCATCTGATGTAGGCCCCCACACCTGGCAGTGTCTGCCTCGTGGCAGGTTCCACTCCAACAATTAACAGGGAGCAAGGACTTTTACATTGGTTCTAGCCATTTAATTTTCTCTCTCCTCATTACACACTGACTGCTTTACCTGCTAACAAATAGCAAAGCCAACCATTCTCACATGTGGGAGATTCAAAAAAGGGCCATGTGCAACCTAAGAACACATAGACAGGTTGTCACAGATGGTGGGGGAAAGCACCTGGAACAAGAGGCATCCAAGTAATCAACAGTATGTGGCATGGTGAAATTAAAGCACTTTCCTAAAAGTTTAGTCAGTAACTATTCTGAGCTGAACTATGTCCCCAAAATATAGATGTTGACACCCTAAGCCTCAAAACTTCAGAATGTGACTATATTTAGAGTCTTTACAGAGGTGATTAAGTTAAAATGAGGTCACTAACGTGGTCCCTAATCCAGTATGACTAATGTCCTTACAAGAAGGGATTGGGACAGACATACACACACAGAAAAGTCCACAGAAAAACACAGGGAGACGAAGCCAAGGACAGAGTACTCTGAAGAGACAAATCCTGCTGAACCCTTGAGGAAATAAATTTCTACTGTTTAAGTCATACACTCTGTGGTATTTGTTATGGCAGGCCTAGCAAACTCATATAGACATAATATGGAGCGGCATTAAAGAAAAAGAGAAATAATCCTAAAATTTCCTGGAATTCCCCATTGTGGAGCTTCATAATATTAATGAAATTAAAGCATCAACTATAAAATACCATTTGCTTCAAAATGGACCCTGCAATCAATCCTCATTTCCTGACACTCACGGTTATGATGCCCTCCTACATCCTTCATGTTCCTAGTCTATACATTTAGAACATCCCATCCAAACCACATAACTGATCTGGCTATTTGTGCCAAAAATTGGAGTCCCACAGGTCAAACTTTTTAAGTGAAAATGTCCAGAGGAGACCTTCCCCCAAGATCCTTGATCACCTGAGACCCACCTGCTCAGTATCTCAAAGGTCCTGCTCACCACCAAGTGCTCACTTCTTCTCGGATTTAAAAATACTGTCCAATTCTGAGTGACCTGTAAAAGTTGAAATGTAATATCAGAGTAAGGCTTTGAACCTGAACCATCACCTGGGATTCAGTGCTATTCACTGTAGGTGTTAGTTTAGAATAAGAAAAGAAGACAAAGAGGAACAGCAAGGACTTTGTATACAGCTCCCATATCCCTGACACTACAGCATATCCAAGCTGTGCAGAACTGGAAATTTCCACAACATAGAGGGCTTTAAGAAAAAAAAAACCAGAATACAGAAGTACAAATATAGAATTAGTATAAAGGGTACAAAGGTATAGAAGTAAATATGATTTATTATGAGAAAAAGAAATCACTGCACTTTATACGAGACTTGGGATCTTCTGAGCCCTCTGAGGCAATTCACAAGAAATGCTTGCTTAGAACTGCTTCCTGCTTGCAAATTGGAGGCAGAAAACCCTCACACCCATGTCACAGGAGTCCATGGGAGGTAGGACCCAAGGATGAAGCTTCCTTTGCTGCAGGCAAATCCACCCCACATGTTCCTGTCCTAAGCAGGGCAGTGGAGAAACCAGCTGAGGGGGACGAGATGTGAGCAGAGAGGGAGGGGCTAGCTTGGGGACCCAAAGGGCCAGGGAAACTTCAACGGGAAGACAGGAGCTTTGCTGCCCACAAATCATAAAGTAAACGAAAATAATAACTCTGAAATTGGTCAAAGCATAAATGAGCGTTCATAAGTTCTCTTAAAACACTTCAGTATTTGGAAAGAGTATATCAGAAAAAATCCATTAGTAAAGATCTCTTGTGTTCTTCATGTTTCTGAGCTGGATTTGTGTGTGACACTAGAGCAGAGTGGAGCCCCATGGGCAGGCAGCTGTGTCAGCAGGCTGCAAAAGGTCACATCTTCCCCCACACAAGGCCCACAGACAGAGCAGGCAGATGTGTGCTCACCCCGCCTTTACTGAGAAGGCCTTGCCAGCCGGTTGTACACCACACACGAGGAAGTGAAGTTTACATCCTAAGGCCAAGGCAACCGGTTCAGAACACTGGTGCTGCACAGACCATCACCCATGAAACTGCAGCCTCATTCATAATGAGGCCTTTGTTCTGTGGACCCTGCTTGGCATGGCAGGAAAATGCGAGGGGTGCAGTAACCCATCAGATGCTCCATTTTGGATGACACAGCATTGTGCACCAGCAGGGTTTCCTCTTATTGATATAATGAGGGAAACCCACGAACCTCATACACAAGTCACCATGATAATCCCGGGGAGTTGTCAAGGCCAGGACTTGGGGTACAGGTCAGGATGCACAGAGAGGGGCCAGGCCTTGTCTGGGCTCTGGGCCATGGTGACAACACCACTGTTGGCTCTCCTTGCCTTCGAAGGACAGGAACTAAAGGTTTGGTCTAGGAGGCACTAAGACAAGATCCTATCACTTTAGAAGCAGAAGCTTTGGGAAACTATGCAAGTCTTAGCCAAGTGTCCCCAAACCCAAGAGAACTGTGGTGTTGAATACCTTCTGTACCATGGGGTAAAGCCCAGGTTTAATTGTGCTTTAACAACAGAAAACTGATTTCAAATATATAATGTTTCCCTGAATTGCCCAGTAAAATCATGTGAATAAAATAACTTGCAAGCCTCATTTTACTGAAATGGCAAGAGTTTTATAATTGTCTTAGACAAAAGGAGAAAGGAGTCAAAGACAAAGCAAAACATAGGGTTTGCCTAATAATGGTGTCATTGCCTTATGGCTTCCCATCAAATCCATTCAAAAGGAAACTCAATTTATAAAGAGATGAAATGAGTATTTACAATTCCTTTCAAATAACTTATAAGTGTAACCTGCTGTGGCCGCCGCCGCCTGGAGCCTGGAACGTCAACCTGGGTCACCTCCACCATGACATGTTCTTCTCTCCCGGTATGACTTGGGCCACCGGCCACCAGGGCCCCTGCCAGATCCACCTGGAGCAGTGTGGAGTCCACATGGCTGGTGAGGTTCGAAGCTGAGGCAAAGTCAAGGTGAACCACAAAGCAAGGAAGAGAGGCCTGAAGTCCCGTCACCACCCACCCAGTGAGCACCCTCCTTAGAAGGTGCACAGAGAAATACCTATCCAGGCTGTTTCTGACAACTGTACTGCAGACTTTGACCACTCCTTATCTCCTTAGTACCTCACTCCTGACATGCAGTTTGTTTTGCAATGTCTGATTGCATGTGTTTCAAATCCTCTGTTTTAACCTTTAAGTGGTATCTCCCCATTCTACCGTGATCTCTGCTTCCACTTTTTGCAGCCAGCATAAAACTCTTCCCCAATTTCCTGGACCTACCATGAGCTAGTAGACAGGATGGTTGCATGAATGAACAGATACACTGATCCACATCCATGTCCAAATCCTTAGGTGCCAGGTCTCTATTTTTAGAATGAGAAATCACAAAGAGAATTGAAAATAAGAATTCTGAAGCCAGCTAAATAAGTGACATGCACTGCAGTGAAAGGAGAGAAATTTCTTCAAAGCATGTGAAGGACTCTTGATCAGGGAAAAATTATCAGGTAAAGAGACTTTCCCCCCACAAAATATAATTCCCATCGCACTTAAGTCCCACTGTAGGCTTCCCCTTAGCACCTACATCCTGCATTTGGGTGTTGCACAAACGTAGGAGCCCGTGCTACTCAACCCCTCTCTCTCTACTCTGGGCCAGGTCTTGCCTCTGCTGCAAGGTTCTGGGGGTCATGACATGGATTCTACACAGTGGCTAGCCCAGTTATTTTGATCCAGAGGAGAAAACTGTTGTCGGTGGAAAAATGAATCTCAAAATAGTCTAAGCTTTGTATGAGGTCTCAAAAGTCTTAGCAGCAGCTCACTGATTGCAGGAGGATTCAGTAGCCAATTCCTTTGCTCTTCCTTAAAACCCTAGAAGAAACAGGCGGTTTATGGAACAGAGTTAGGGAAAAGGCACAACCTCACTGTTGCCAGAGTGTACGCAAGATTTACTATGAGTATCAAGGGCCAGTGAATGGTTAATCTTTTTTCATTATCTATTTCCTCAAGCAAAATGCACTGGTTTAAAAAACAAATTGTACAAAAAACATCCTGGTAAAGAAAGGGTTTTATCAGCACTGCTGTCCATATGAGAGCCCAGACTGAGCAGCGGTCCCCAGCATTTGGTTGGAAATCCTCTCCACATACTTATGCTACTACTTGGGTTCCAACAAGGACAAATGGAAAACAGACGTCATATATGAGGCAGGATATACCAAGGAAAGGCCCAAAGAGACACTGCTGCTTCTGCCAAAATTACTCGTGTCCTGGTCTTTCCCCAGGGCAAACAAAAGATAGACAGTGGGGAGAAATATTTCAGTTCAGAAAGGATTCCAAGAGACCTTGCAGAAACCCAGGGGAAGGAACAGCACCACCTAGAGGCTAACATTAGAAAAGCAGTGCCTTCACCCTCAGATTTAATGAATGTTTGTGGAGCACTTATTGCGTTCCAAGAAATAAATGAATAAAACAAGATCTTTGTCCTGGGGGCCGGGGGGCATCTCAAGCCCTGTTGGGGAGACAACCATGTAACAAAGCACCCTATTATTAACTAACCAAATTGAGTGCATACAAAATCACATAGACACAGGGCCACATGTACTTCCACCCTTCCTTTTCTCTGTCTTTCTAGATGCCCACCATGCACTTAAGATTCAAAGCCCACTGGGGTGCTCTGACTATGTCAGAGTGACTGTGCTCAGACTGCGTCAGCTGTAACTTCCAAATCCCAGCAAACAGGAGCCTCTAATTGAGCCTCACCCTTGCAGGTAGCTTCAATCCTTGCCTCCCAGCCATGTTGAACTCTCCACCATGCTCCTAACACATAGTCCCCTGCCTTTGCCTCAAATGCCTCCCCAAATCTGCAGAACTTCTACCATCTTTCAAGTTCTCACTCAATCTCTCCTCTCCTTAAATCTTTCCTTGTCTTCCACGACTCCAGCGGATCCTCTGGCTTCCTCCAGTGTTCCTCTGTAGATTGGGCTCATGCCATACTGCAGTTTGTTTTAGACTTTTCTCCACAACTGGTCTCACTCTTCAAGAGGAATAATTGCATCTTATTCATTTTGTTACTTCTTTAGAAACTAATGTGGTTCTCGCCACATCAGATGCCCCAACAAATATACTTGTCTCACCAGTGATATTTGTTTACAGCATCATCCTTGAGGTCCTCCAAACTTAGACCAAAGTCCCTGCCAGACAGGGCATGAAGAAGTCATAGAGAAATCGCCTCCTTCTTCTAGCTGCATCAAAGTAGTCTCTTGACTTTACCACTACCCCAGTCAAAGCCATCTTTCAAGAGCTAACTTGACATGCCTTCTATGAACCTTCTTCCCACTCTGTGAGCCCCCTAGACGTCCCTCCTCTGAGTTCTTAGTTAATCATCTTCCTGTTGTACCTCTGAGTGTGACCATTGACTTTCTCTGGCTGTCCCAGTGTGGGCAGCTGTCTTGGCAGCCTATGCATGGTGGGGAGAAAGACACATGAGCAAAGCACTTCTGAACAGCGGGCAGTGTGCTGCTACAGGTCATGGAACAAATCCATGAGAGCCTGAGAGGGGCCTTCATTTCCACCTAAACTGTAGAGTCCTCTTGGGCTTACCCTTCAGTTTGCTACAGAGCCTATCAAATGCCAGGTTCAGTTAACACTGGCCAGGACTCCCTCCTGGACCAAACTTAGGTCCTCTGAGCCCTCTTCTTGATTAAGTTTAAACCTTGGCCTGGTGAGCCCAGTTTATCAAGAATCCCTTCACTCTTTTTCTTTTTCTTTTTCTTTTCTTTTCTTTTTTCTTTTTCTTTTTTTTTTCTTTTTTTTCTTTTCTTTTTTTTTTTCTTTTTTTTTTTTGAGAATGCCTTCACTTCACTCTTGATCCCTAGCCAAGTTCCCTTTGGTAATTTTCCATCCTCCCCCTCACCCTTCTGTAGATTCCCAGCCTAACCTGTTGTATTTGGAGTTGAGTTCAATCTCTTCCCTATTGCAATAGTCTTGGATAAAGACTTCCTTCCTTACCTGTTTAACTGATACAATTTTTCTTTGACACAACTTTTGCTTAATTGAATGGAGGTAAGAAAGTGGGGTTCCTTTAGACCCAACTTCTTGATAAAAATGGGAGCAATGTCACTTGATAAAGTATGAAACTTTTAAGACTGATCAATTCATAAAAATAATCTATCTAGTGCTAATGTATTTTCTCCAGCATTTGGGACCAAATGGATGAATGAGTGTCCTTAATTTCTAGAGTGGTGTTGGCCAATAGAATTTTCTGTGGTGATAGAAATGTGTTTATCTGTGCTATCTAATATGGTAGCCACTAATCATATGTGGCTATTAAGCACTTGAAATGTGGCTGGTGTGAATGGGGAAGTGACACTTTAATGTTATTCACTTCATTAATATAAATTTAAATGTCAAGAGCCACAAGTGACTAGTTGCTATCATATTGGACATCATAATTATGAGGTTACTACCTAAGGAGCTTAGGATGTAAGAGAGGAAGAATAGGAGGGGACAAAATCCTTTAATATGTATAGTGTTTTCTTTATGTACTTTGAAAGCCCCCAGGACTACTATGAAGGGTGTGATGGAAAATGGACCATATGTCAAGAAACAAAGAAAAAAGATTGGAAGAGAGGGAGGGAGAGAAAGGGAAGGAGGGAAGGGAGGAAGGTCAGTGAGCAAGCCTAATTACCCTGCTTATATATAACCTGGCTTGCTGACCATTATTCACCTGTCTAAATGACCTAGGAGCCTTGAACAGGTCTCCCCCATAATAAGCACAGAGAACAATTCAGGGACAAAGAACCTCACATGCCTGTAATCACAGCCACTTCCTGTTTCACAAAGCTTCTAAAATAAACCCTGCAATTACTGAGGTGACAAAACCAGACTATTACAAAGAAAACATCATAGAGGAAAAGGTAGCTTTGTTATTCTCCAGTTCAAGGATAGTGAGGCTTTCTCCAAAAGCACTTCCCACCAAAACACACACCCCTGGGGTCTGGCCAGAAGTCAAGAAGGAATAACAGTGGGGCTCTTCATTCATGAGGACAACAACGAGAACACCACTACTGGCCTTTCAAAACCAGGCCTGCTTGAATCACTTCTTGCCCCAGACGGGCACAATAACACCCTTTTGCTGAGAATCACCTTCAAAGGTCCAAACTCTGGTGCACAGTCTAGCCTGTCCTGACTTTGTCCCCATTTTTGTAGATACCAGCAGCAGTTGGCTCTCTGGGGGCATCTGAGGGGGACTTCTGATCTCTGATCTGTCCTTTCACAAACCACCATAGCAAGTTCTCGGCCTAAGGTCCTGGGAGAGGGTCTGTGAGCTTCCAGAAATGTATGGAAAATCTACTGAGAACAATGTACATTTTCTAAGGAGCCCGTGGGAAGCTTAAATCAGCCTTAATAATGGTTAATGATTGACAGAGTCTCTCTTTGGCCAAACCTTAGGTACGCTCCTTTGAACTCTCTTCTCTAAGACTAAGCCCTGACTTTGGGGCTTCTGTGTCCAGTTTTAGCAAGAATCCTGCTAGGTTAATTTAGTCAGAATCTTCATTCTCCATATCTAATCACACTCAATATCTGATCAGGTTCCTCATCTGCCTCCATCCCCCAGGTGATGTCTGGTCACTCTGGCCTGTCTTCAACAAGTATCCTGTGAGGTCAGTTTGGCCAGAATCTCCTCTTATCCATGATGTTTCCTCTTAGTAGTTTTCATCCACTGCCCCCCACCCTGCTCCTTGGCTTTAAACTCCCACTTTTCAAGCTCAATCTTTCTCCCCCACTGCAAGGCCTCACTGCAGTGGTCTCTACAACTATCACTAAGTTCCCAAATAAAGTATGACTTGCCATCTTTAACAAGTGTCACTGAAGACTTTTTTTTCTCTTAGCAGATCCACATACATGTAAGAACCACTCTGCAGCATTCCTATCATCCCACACAGCTCTCTCCATCTCTTCCACTTCTCTTTCTCTCTTCACCCAAATATACATGTGGGCAGAGAGACCTCCCAGTTACCCTTACTGCTGAGAAAAACCATTTGTCTGCCAGTCACTAGGATGGGTCTGGGTTCATTCAAGTCCCAGGAAAGGGCTAGTGTACTTGGGCTGCTGTAGAAGGAAAACTGCACAATGCTGTGGAGTAAAAGTGACATGGTACAGTTCTCGGTGGGATGAACAGAAGACTCTTATTTGTCATTATCTGATTTTATCCTGTTATTATCCTTACTTGTTATACTTACTTAGGATTTCTGCTGACTGATAAGGTTCATACAGGAGTTGCCACAGTACAGTAATCACTCAGCAACCTGCAAATATTTCCCCCTCCCTGTCTCGTTCTGGATAGGATCTCTCCAAGTTCTTGGCTCAGCCTGGGCAGTAGGTTATGATCATTTACAGTGAGGTCACATGAAGGGAAGGCAAGATCCCTCTCCTAGGGGCATCATGAAGTCAGGCCTCCACACTGACACTTGCTTTGAGAAGGCCCCAGGGGAAGCTGAGGAAAGCAGGAAGATGTCTTAGTGTTTTTGACCCATGGAGATGATATAAAGGTAAGGCTTAGGAATGGGAAACAAAGCTCATTAAAATCACAGAGCTCTCCAGTTCTCTCACGGGGAGATACATCTTCACCTAAAACTGAGACACAATTTTAAAGTGGTGAAGCAAATACCAAGACTTTAGCAAGTTCTTCAGAGCTACTCTGTCCTGAGAGAAGGTAGAGATGAGTGCTCTCATTCATTTAAGGGCAGGGATGCACCATGCACTGCCCACCAGAGCCATCTCATGAGCCCACCTGAAGACCTTGAGTGCCAGGTCTTTCTGGAATGTTGAGTGGCTCAGCTGAGTGAGAGGATGTCCTGGAAAGACACAGAGGGACTCCCCAAAAGAACCAGAGGAAATAAGAATATGCAAAAACTACTGGTGACTGTGAGGGAAACTACCCAATTTTCTAAAATTTCAGTTCACCCAAGCTTATCAATTGAAGATACTGAAGAAAAAAAAAAATCTGTGAATGATTTAACTCCTTTTTAAAAGGCAATAATCAGAAAAAAAAGTAATAATCAGAAATACTTGAGCAGGGCGGAGCAAGATGGCGGAGGAGTAGGAGACCTAGATTTCGTCTGGTCTCAGGAATTCAGCTGAATAGGGATCAAACCATTCTGAACACCTACAAACTCAACAGGAGATCGAACAGGAGAGTAGCAACAACTCTCTGAACAGAGAAGCGACCACTTACTGGAAGGTAGGGCGTGCGGAGAAGTGAATCCGAGGCGATATTCGGGAGGATAGACGGCGGGGGAGGGGCCTCCGCCGGCCGCTTCTGGCAAGTGATAGAGCCGCGGAGCACAAAATCGGACCTTTTAGAAGTTGGCTCGGCGGAGGGAAGTCGCTGCAGTGGCTAAGCGGGGGGTGGAATCCTCCCAGGACAGTGTGGTCTCAGGACCCTTGGGGTCACAGAGAGACCGGGGTGCCTGAGTGCAGCAGAGCTCCCAGGTATCAGAGCAGGGAAGCCGGCTGCAGATACGGAGCAGAGTCGTGGGCTCTCAGCTCGGGGTTGCCATAAACTGTGATCTGCGGCCCAGTCGGGGCACGGCTCCCCCAGCAGGGACCCAACAAGCAGCAGATCCGGGGAGACTCCCCTTCCTTCCCGGGGAGGAGCGGTGCGGGAACACACTGCAGGGATCTGCTGGGTTTGGAGACTCCGCGCGGGGTCGGGTGCCAGAGATAGCAACGCTCGATCACAGGCCGGGTGAGCACGGAGTGCGGCCGGAGACCGGGGACACGGAAGTGACTGCTTTTCTCTGGGGGCACACTGAGGAGCGGGGCCCCGAGTTCTCAGCTCCTCCGAGTGGAGATTGGGAGGCCACCATTTCTGCCCTGGTCCTCCAAAGCTGTACCCAGAGCTTGTAGGGAACAAAAGCTCCTGAGAGCAAACCGGAGCAGCTTCCTTAGCCCGGACCGACAAGGGCGGGGCAATTCCGCCTCCGGCAAAGACGTTTGGAAACCACAGCAACAGGCCCCTCCCCCAGAAGATCGGCACAAACACCAAGCAAGCCAAGACCAAGTTGATTGATCAAGGAGAATAGGAGAACTCCAGCGCTAGGGGAATACTGCACATAGATTCATGGCTTTTTTTTTTTTTTTTACCATGATTCATTATTTCATCAAAGTTAATTTTTGTTGACTGTTTTTTTCTATTTTTCTTTTTCCCTTTTTCAACCAACATCTTATAAATCCCTTTTTTAAAAAAAAAAACATTTTTTATTTTTCATTTTTAGAGTCATATTTTATCCCTTCATAGTAGTTACCCTTATTTTTGGCATATATATATAAGTTGTTCTCTCTTTAAAATTTTGAGGTACAGTTTCTTCTAACAGATCAAAATATACCCTAAATCACTAGTGTATGGCTTTGTTCTAGTCTGCTGCCTGATCACATTCTCTCCCTTTTTCCTTTTTTCTTTTCTTAAATCTTCTTTCTTTTTTCAAACAACTTATCTTACCAAGTCCTTTTATAAAATCTTTTATAATTTTCATCTTTACAGTCATCTTCCATCCCTTCATTGTATCAACCCTTATTTTGTACATATATGTCTTTCTTCCTTTAAAATTTTAGGAGGCACTTTTATCTAACAGACCAAAATACGCCCAAAATCTAGTGTGTGGCACTGATCTATGCACTAGCCTGATCATATTTGATCATATTCTGCCTTTTTTGTATTGTTTTGTTTTTGTTTTTATCTTTTTTTTTCTTTTTCTCTTTCTTTTTTCTTTCTTTCCCTTTCTTTTCCCCTGGTTTCAGGTCTTTTCTGATTTGTATACAGTATATTTGCTGGGGACGTTGTAAACCTGTTAGCCTTTTGTTCTCTCATTCATCTATTCTCCTCTGGACAAAATGACAAGACGAAAGAAATCACCTCAGCAAAAAGAACAAGAGGTAGTACCGTCAGCCAGGGACCTACTCAATACGGACATTAGTACGATGTCGGACCTAGAGTTCAGAATCATGACTTTAAAGATACTAGCTGGGCTTGAAAAAAGCGTGGAAGTTATTAGAGAAACCCTTTCTGGAGAAATAAAAGAACTAAAATCTAACCAAATCGAAATCAAAAAGGCTATTGATGAGGTGCAATCAAAAATGGGGGCACTAAATGCTAGGATAAATGAGGCAGAAGAGAGAATCAGCGATATAGAAGACCAAATGATGGAAAATAAAGAGGCTGAGAAAAAGAGAGAGAAACAACTACAGGATCACGAGGGCAGAATTCGAGAGATAAGTGATATGATAAGACGAAACAACATTAGAATAATTGGGATCCCAGAAGAAGAAGAGAGAGAGAGAGGGGCAGAAGGTATATTGGAGCAAATTATAGCAGAGAACTTCCCTAATGTGAGGAAGGAAACAGGCATTAAAATCCAGGAGGCACAGAGAACCCCTCTCAAAATCAATAATAATAGGTCAACACCCCGACATCTAATAGTAAAACTTACGAGTCTCAGAGACAAAGAGAAAATCCTGAAAGCAGCTCGGGAGAAGAGATATGTAACCTACCATGGTAGAAACATTAGATTGGCAACAGACCTATCCACAGAGACCTGGCAGGCCAGAAAGGACTGGCAAGATATCTTCAGAGCACTAAACGAGAAAAATATGCAGCCAAGAATACTATATCCAGCTAGGCTATCATTGAAAATAGAAGGAGAGATAAAAAGCTTCCAGAACAAACAAAAACTAAAGGAATTTGCAAACACGAAACCAGCCCTCCAAGAAATATTGAGAGGGGTCCTCTAAGCAAAGAGAGAACCTAAAAGCAGCAAAGAGCAGAAACGAACACAGACAACAGACAGTTAACAGTCACCTTACAGGTAATACAATGACACTAAATTCATACCTTTCAATAGTTACCCTGAATGTAAATGGGCTAAATGCCCCAATCAAAAGACACAGGCTATCAGATTGGATTAAAAAACAAGACCCATCAATATGCTGTCTGCAAGAGACTCATTTTAGACCCAAAGACACCCCCAGATTGAAAGTGAGGGGGTGGAAAACCATTTACCATGCTAATGGACACCAAAAGAAAGCTGGGGTGGCAATCCTTATATCAGACAAACTAGATTTTAAACCAAAGACTGGAATAAGAGATGAGGAAGGACACTATATCCTACTTAAAGGGTCTATCCAACAAGAAGATCTAACAATTGTAAATATCTATGCCCCGAACATGGGAGCAGCCAATTATATAAGGCAATTAATAACAAAAGCAAAGAAACACATTGACAACAATACAATAATAGTGGGGGACTTTAACACCCCCCTGACTGAAATGGACAGATCATCTAAGCAAAAGATCAAGAAGGAAATAAAGACTTTAAATGACACACTGGACCAAATGGACTTCACAGACATATTCAGAACATTCCATCCCAAGGCAAAGGAATACACATTCTTCTCTAGTGCCCATGGAACATTCTCCAGAATTGATCACATCCTAGGTCACAAATCAGGTCTCAATCGGTACCAAAAGATTGGGATCATTCCCTGCATATTTTCAGACCACAATGCTTTGAAACTAGAACTCAACCACAGGAGGAAAGTCGGAAAGAACTCAAATACATGGAGGCTAAAGAGCATCCTACTAAAGAATGAATGGGTCAACCAAGAAATCAAAGAAGAATTTAAAAAATTCCTGGAAACCAATGAAAATGAAAACACAACTGTTCAAAATCTTTGGGATACAGCAAAGGCAGTCCTGAGAGGAAAGTATATAGCAATACAAGCCTTTCTCAAGAAACAAGAGAGGTCTCAAATACACAACCTAACCCTACACCTAAAGGAGCTGGAGAAAGAACAGCAAATAAAGCCTAAACCCAGCAGGAGAAGAGAAATCATAAAGATCAGAGCAGAAATCAATGAACTAGAAACCAAAAGAACAGTAGAACAGATCAACAAAACTAGGAGCTGGTTCTTTGAAAGAATTAACAAGATTGATAAACCCCTGGCCAGACTGATCAAAAAGAAAAGAGAAATGACCCAAATCAACAAAATCATGAATGAAAGAGGAGAGATCACAACCAACACCAAAGAAATACAAACAATTATAAGAACATATTATGAGCAACTCTATGCCAACAAATTAGATAACCTGGAAGAAATGGGTGCATTCCTAGAGATGTATCAACTACCAAAATTGAACCAGGAAGAAATAGAAAACCTGAACAGACCTATAACCACCAAGGAAATTGAAACAGTCATCAAAAATCTCCCAAGAAACAAAAGCCCAGGGCCAGATGGCTTCCCAGGGGAATTCTATCAGACATTTCAAGAAGAATTAATACCTATTCTCCTGAAACTGTTCCAAAAAATAGAAATGGAAGGGAAACTTCCAAACTCATTTTATGAGGCCAGCATTACCTTGATCCCAAAACCAGACAAAGACCCCATCAAAAAAGAGAATTACAGACCAATATCCTTGATGAACATGGATGCAAAAATTCTCACCAAAATACTAGCCAATAGGATCCAACAGTACATTAAAAGGATTATTCACCAGGACCAAGTGGGATTTATTCCTGGGCTGCAAGGCTGGTTCAACATCCGCAAATCAATCAATGTGATACAATACATTAACAAAAGAAAGAGCAAGAATCATATGATCCTCTCAATAGATGCAGAAAAAGCATTGGACAAAGTACAACATCCTTTCTTGATCAAAACTCTTCAGAGTATAGGGATAGAGGGTACATACCTCAATATCATAAAAGCCATCTATGAAAAACCTACAGCGAATATCATTCTCAATGGGGAAAGGCTGAGAGCTTTTCCCCTAAGGTCAGGAACGCGGCAGGGATGTCCACTCTCACCACTGCTATTCAACATAGTATTAGAAGTCCTAGCCACAGCAATCAGACAACAAAAAGAAATCAAAGGCATCCAAATCGGCAAAGAGGAAGTCAAACTCTCACTCTTTGCAGATGATATGATACTGTATGTGGAAAACCCAAAAGACTCCACCCCAAAACTGCTAGAACTCATACAGGAGTTCAGTCAAGTAGCAGGCTATAAAATCAATGCACAGAAATCAGTGGCATTCCTATACACCAACAACAAGACAGAAGAGAGACAAATCAAGGAGTCTATCCCATTTACAATTGCACCCAAAACCATTAGATACCTAGGAATAAATCTAACCAAAGAGGCTAAGGATCTGTACTCAGAAAACTATAAAATACTCATGAAAGAAATTGAAGAAGACACAAAGAAATGGAAAAACGTTCCATGCTCATGGATTGGGAGAATCAACATTGTGAAGATGTCAATGGTACCTAGAGCAATCTACACATTCAATGCAATCCCCATCAAAATACCATCCACTTTTTTCAAAGAAAAAAGGGTATTGAGGAGCGCACGTTCTGCATGGAGCACTGGGTGTTATGAACAAACAATGAATCATGGAACACTGCACCAAAAACTAATGATGTAATATATGGTGATTAACATAACAATAAAAAAATTAAAAAAAAATAAAAATAAAAATAAAAAGAAATACTTGAGCTGGACACAGCTGCCTCTTTTTCTCCCTCCTCCTCCACGAGCCTCCTCTTCCATTGGCTTCCTCTTCCTCCCCACTCCTTTCTCCTCCTTGCCTTCCTCTCCTCCCCAGCTTGCTTTCCACGATGTTCCCTCTTCCAGGCCTAGGAGCTTTAGGTACTTTCATGCTTGACTGTCCTCATCCAAATGTTTATTCAAGAGAGACTTTGGGCTCTGGACTTTTAGTTTCAGCTGGGATAAGTAGAGAGCTAGAAACACACCACTCCTACTCTCACAACCTGAAAAGGCTGGACAGATGTGAAGTTAATGACTTATTCTGTCAAGAATGAGGTTGCATCATAAACATCTAACTTGAAATCTAGAATGAGACGGGTGACTGAGGGGAGGAATAGGGCCAAGCGTTTGCTTCCCTGAGACAGGTGCTACCACCACTCACAGAAACAGAAAAGATTAAATCAGAAAATTTTTAAACTGCTCAAGGTCAAGTATGGGCTAGCGTGGTAGTAGGGAGATCCTGGGAGCCACAGAATTGGGCTGTTCACATCTTCTAATAGGATTTTGCTTCAGGAACCCTAGCAGGTACTCACAAAGAAGATGGAGAAATTGAGGAGACTCATGAAAAAACATTAATTTGCTGGGGAAACATAACAAATCTGGTAGTCTAAGGGCACAGTGGAACTCCAGCAGCTGGGGGTGATGGGTAAGAGGGGAAAGTAACTGTCCCCTGTGGAAGGAGGAGGAATAGTGCACAGCCTGGCAGACAGCAGGAGAGAAGCCAAGCAATTCCGAGTGTCTGGGATGCTAGCAGTTACCACGGCAACTACACACTGCCACACAGCCAACCTCTGACTACATTTACCCAGACCCCCAACTAAAACCCACAGTACTATGGAATAAATGTTTATGTCCCCCACAAAATTCAAATGTTGAAGCCCGGCCCCCCAGTGTGGCTGTGTCTGGAGATGGGGCCTCTAAGGAAGTAACTGATGTTAAATGAAGTCATAGGGTGGGGTCCTGATCTGAGAGGATTGTATCCTTATAAGAACAGCCATGAGAGAATGCTTTCTCTCTCCACATACACAAACACACACTGAGGAAAGGCCCTGTGAGGACATGGCAAGAAAGGCAGCCATCTGCAAGCCAGAAAGACAGCTCTCACCAGATATCAAATTAGCAAGCACCTTGACTTTGGACGTCCAACCTCGAGCACTGTGAGTAATAAATACCTGTTAATCCCCAGGCTGTGGTATTTTGTTACAGCAGTCTGAGCTGACTAACACACTCAATATCTACTATCCTATACAACACGTCTGGCTTTTAGTGACAAACTATGAGGCCTACAAAAAGGCAAGAGAAAACACAGTATGAAGAAACCAAGCAATCATCATGCCCAAATGACACGGCCAAGGAAAAGAAACAATGAACTTAAAAATAGGTCAGTAGAAACCACCCAGGCTGAAATGCAAAAGGAAGTGGGGTTGGGGTACAAAACAGAGTGTGCAAGAGCCCAGGGGAGCCAGGCCCTAACTGGAATGTGCCACCTGGTTGTCATCACCCCAGGGGGAACCTCACCACCAACCACCCTCCATAGTTTCACTAGTGCTCCCCTCCCCTTCTGCTCTGGCCTCATCTTTCATCAAATGTCCTGAAGGAACAAAATAGGCATGGGAGGAACAGTGATCACCTACACTGGGGCCTTCAGCAACAGTTGTAATAGTTCTCTGGTGTCTCTTTGTGAATCTCAGCCATGGGCAACTATCCATCTCTGTATAGACTGGATACAGTAGCTTTGCAGGGGTGACACAGCCAACAGCTGCCAGAACTTTCCTTGATCTGGATACAGGCTGAATAAAATCTGTAAAAATCAGAAACATTTAATGATATATTTGTGGTAGGAGTACAGTAGGATTTAAATAATTTTGACAAAAGTTAAAAATATGGGTATAATAATGGTGTTGACTGATGTATCGAACATTCACCAGCTCACTCTAGTTTTTCTTAGATATTTTCTTAGATATTTTCTTCTAAATATTTCTTAGATATTTCTTAGAGATAAAATTCTGATTCATTATACTATTCTCCACTACAATGGGTCTTGATTACTGATATTTGTTTTTTTTAAGGACTAACCACTCAGCCACAAAATTAAATCATCAGAGGAAGGTAAACATGGTTTTCCCATACTGGAGAAAAGGGGATACAACACATGTGATGGTTAAAGTATGTGTTTGTGGAATTTGCAGAGTACCTTATACCTCATCAGAAAGTACACTGAAGTGGTTATAAGATGACAGGTTATAGAAGTTCAAAACAAATTCCCCAAATCACCAAAACTTCAAATCCCAGAAGAAGGCTGAAGACTAGATACAGAGCTCAGGTTAGTCCTCAGGAGATCAGGTAAGAGCTGGCCCACCCTGACCTTCGGCTTGGAAATCCCTGTACCCACCTACCAGGCCCTGCGAAGCAGCCAGAGCTTCAGAGCCACACAATTGTGTGAATAGGAAGTAAAGAAGCAAACTGGCAGCTAAAAAGTAAAAGCATGAAGTTTTCAGAGTTCAATGTATTTGTTTCTTGTTTCATGTATAATTTCCTTTCTGTGGGCCACTGCTCCCCTCCCTTGTGGGCTTTCAAAGAGTTGCAGGTATTCAATTCAATTCAGCCAGTATTGACTTCATGAACCACCCTCGATGCTCAAGATGCAATATTGCTCTCGATTCGCCACTCTGAGAAGAGGAGCCTCTTCTCACGCATAATCCCCCCACACACACACAGAGCCCCGAAACGCATGCCCACCTGTGCAAATAATGAAAACCAAGTATTCACAGCCACATGTGGTCATGTGCAGTTTCCAGTCATGCAGGGTTCAGCCTGGCCATAACCTCAGGCTGCCTGCATAGAAGAGGCACAGCCACACATGTCCTGGAGTCCACATTGCCCAGGCATGAAAACACCACTCACATACCCCATCCTTGCTCACAATCTCACATGCTGTCACAGCAGCATGTACCAGCCACCCACTGGAATCTCCCAACAATGGTGCAGACAAACTCTCTTATGCCAATGCTGAAAATTGGTACACACCCAGAAATAAGACCCCAAGCACAGACACAACCTCAAAATGATCACAGACCACAAATGACCCACATGTCTCACACAGGCATGCAGACATACAAACACACAGCAGGCACAGAGGACCTCACATCCACATGAGCACACACAGACACACACAGCTGACATGTAACCATACATTTGTACACACACAGATATGCACACCTGAGCGCAAAGAATCTCACACTCATTCATTTGGCAAAATATTGAGCACCTGCAATGTGATTCCAGCTAGGCTACATCAGGATACACACCACACAAATGCTGGCAGCAAGACACATTCTGGGGGCCACCCATGATGCTGGACATGCCCAAGACAAATAAAGAGTTTTATTGCATGTGGTTGAAAACAGAATTGGTAAGCCGCCTTCAGGTGGAAAGTTAGACCCAAGGATGAAGCTAACTGCCTTCTACAGAGCAAAGCCAAGTCCCCAGGGCTTCTGTTGTATCACAGCAGAAGAACATTGCTAAGGGGAAGCCTCCCTCACCAACCTCAGCCCACAATCCCACATGCCTTCAGCATCTCCTCCAAAGAAAGGTATGAGCCCCATACTTTAGGTGCCTTGCTACCCAGCCCAAGGCACCCTGGGGCTCTGCTGACCCAACAGCAGAGCTCTGTGATACTCACAGAGCACACCACCACAAAGATAAACAGGCTTGCAACTTTCAGCCACCGTACACAGCGCCTGCAAGAGAAAAGGTAGGACCCAAGTCACACCAAAGCAGTCCTGTTTGCATGTGCCCAGACTGCCAAACCTCAGACACCTTTCTGAAGCTTTGGGTAATATCAATCTCAAAGCACATGTTAGGAATTCTTTCCATAATATGGTATAAAGGAAGACACTGCTGACCTATAAATATATGGCCTCAAGAAAAGCAGCTTGGTGAAGGTTACAGAGAAGAGCAAAGTTAACCTAGTGTTTGCACATGTTTCACGCCGGAGATGCTAAAATTCAAATTTGGAGGCTCTTCCCTAGCATTTTGAAGGCTGAATTTCCTGGAAACAGGCCTTATATGGGCTCTCAGATTCATATTTATCAATTACATTCCCTTAAGTTTTCTGGAAAGTGGGAATATGGATTTGATCATCAAATATAAAAACACTGAACTGAGATATAATCAAACCAATTCAAAAAAGAAATTACAGTGCTGTCACTGGTTGTACTAGCAAAGTCTTTTAAGAATTCCTTCAGAGATAATTAACAATCAGGCCATGCTCTTGGCCCACTGTACAGTCTCCTGATGGTGTCCTGACCCAGTCATCACTATACCTTTCTTAACTGTGGCTCTAAGGGCCAGGTAAATCTGAGTCTAGTCAACCCTTTGCAGTCTTTCCAGTCCCATCTCTGCTCATATCACCTCCCCAGGCCCACTGGATTCCATCTTCTAATGACATTATCACTGCCCAGCTGCGGGGTGTGCTCTGCCACTGGCCACCCCTCAAGAGCAGGCACTGTGGTGTCTGTGCTCTGTCCCTGTATGTGGAAGGGTGCTGGTCCACAGCCTGTGCTTGACATATGTTTATAGAATGCAGAGGTCTATGTTAGGACATCTTTTTCAATACCTTTCTGATCTTTTCAAAATGGTAAAGTCTTATTTTTCATTCCCTTACATTTAATGAGTTTGATGGATAATCATTTCACACTTCCAAATTATGACTCAACACCCCCTCTTTAAATGGGAATCAAAGCTGGAGGTATCAGAATCCCAGATTTCAAGATATGCTACAAAACTATAGTAATCAAAACAGTATGGTACTGGCACAAAAACAGACACATAGATCAATGGAACAGAATAGACTCCAGAAATAAACCCATGCTTATATGGTCAATTAATCTACAACAAAGGAGGCAAGAATACAAACTAGGGAAAAGACAGTCTCTTCAATAAATGGTGCTGGGAAAACTGGACAGCTACAAGCAGAAGAATAAGCCTGGACTACTCTTCTGACACAATACATTAAGATAAGCTCAAAATGGATTAAGGACTTAATGTGAGACTTGAAACCCTAAAACTCCTAGGCAGTAATTTCTTTGACATTGGCCATAGTATTTTTCTAGGTCTCCTAAGGCAAGTGAAACAGAAACCAAAATAAACTACTGGGACTACATCAAACTAAAAAGCTTCTGCACAGTGAAGGAAACAATCAACAAAACAAAAGGCAACATACTGAAAGGGAAAAGACATTTGCAGACAATACATCTGATAAAGGGTTAATATCCAAAATATAGGAAGAACTTATATAACACACACACACACATACACACACACACACACACACACACACACACATCCAATTAAAAAATGGGCAGAAGACCTGAATAGATGTCCTCCAAAGAGGACATACAGATGGCCAACAGACACATGAAAAGATGCTCAACATCATTCATCATCAGGGAAACACAAATCAAAACCACAATGAGATATCACCTATCAGAATGGCTAAAATCAAAAAGACAAGAAATAAGAAGTGTTGGTAAGGATATGGAGAAAAACAAACCCTCAAGCACTAATGGTAGAAATGTAAATTGGAGCAGCCATTGTGGAAGACAGTATGGAGATCCCCCCCAAAATTTAAAAATAGAAATACCATATGATCCAATAATTCCACTACTGGGTATTTACCAAAAGAAAACAAAAGCACTAATTCAAAAAGATATATGCACCCTTATGTTTATTGTAGCATTATTCACAATAGCCAAGATATGGAAGCATCCCAAGTGTCCATCAACAGAGGAATGGATAAAGAATGTGTGTGTGTGTGTGTGTGTGTGTTTATATTTACATTTACATATAATGGAATATTACTCAGCCAAAAAAAGGACAAGATCTTGCCATCTGTGACAACATGGATAGACCTAGAAGGTATTATGCTAAGTGAAATAAGTCAAACAGAGAAAGACAAATACCATATGATTTCACTCATATATGAAATCTAAAAAAACAAAACAAATGAAAAAACAAACAAAAATCAGACTCACACCTATAAATACAGAGAATAAACTAATGGTTTCCAGAGGGGAGGGAGATAGAGGGATGGGCAAAATGGGTGAAGGGAAGTGGGAGATACAATCTTCTAGTTATTAAATGTACAAAACATAGGAATAAAAGGTACAGCATAGGGAATATAGTCAGTGGTATTTTAAGAGCACTGCATGGTGACAAATGGTAGCTACACTTGAAGATAGTATAACATATACATTTCTTGAAAAACTGTGTTGTATATGTGAAATTAATGTAACACTGTATGTCTACTATGCTCAAATTAAAAATAGTAATAAATAAATGGGAATCAAAATGATAATTCTTTTTTAAAGCATGAGGCATTGATTTAACTACTCCAAATACAAAATTTTTTTCTACATAAGAGACATATACAGCAGAGATGACAATCCAAACTATGTTTTACAAGTTTCCCAATGATCATACATGGTACATTTTAACCCTGTTAAAAAGAATGGCACTAAGTCTTTTTAGTTCGGTGGCAAGCTCAATGCAACTATTCCATGAATCCTAGAAGATAAAGTAACTACAGAATGTAAAGTCTCAAATGTACTTGTTTAAATTCTTCTATGGTGTGGGACAGTTGAAAAACCTGACATCGTCTCGAGCTGTGAACCAACCAGTTGAGGGAGGGTGTTAACAGTGTCAGCGCTCACCAACCTGTGGTCTTTAGGGCCAGATCCCTATTCACACACTTTCACACAATTCACTTAATTTCATAGCAGATTCTGTGGCCAAATATTTGTCATATATATGCTGGCAGCTGAGACCAGTAATCATGAAAAGCAACACAGGGCTGGGAAACATGTTGGGAAACATAATCTCCATGGTCAAGCACAGGTGGGGGATATGGAGGTCACATCCCTGCTGACCCCCCTCAGCTTACAAGCTGCATGACCTCAGGCAAAATCCTTATCCTCCCTGCAGTCTCTTCCTTCATCTACCTCTCAAGGTTCCTAGAAGGGTCAATAGAACAATGAGAGTGGGTCTCTCTGCACACAAACAGGTTCACTTTGGGCATGCAGATAGGTACATTTCTAATCAGGCCTTCAAACAGCTTCAGAAAAGACAGGTACCCTAATGTAGACAAATAATAATACAATTATTTTATAGCTACATAGTGTTTTCTCACCTATCCATGAGCTTTCCCACAGACGATCTTAGTAGAAGCCCTTGCAAGGCTGTGTAGTGAGGGAGATACAAGGTGACAAGGAAACAGCTTAATGGATGTGTCTGCCTCTGCTGGTCCCTCAGCTACCTCAGAGCATATCTGGAATGAGGACCTAGTGGTCCTGGTCCCCAAGACTTATTCTGTACTTAGAGATGCCACTTTCAAACATGTCGCTCTCAACAAAACCTTTCTTTTAAATAAATGTGCCTATGGAAGCACAGCAGACAAAGTAGGGAGAGAAAAAGTGCTCCAGCTCTGGCTGGCCAGTTCACATGGTCCAACATAATGCCCTAAGCTTTCCCACACACAGGCATGCCCAAGTCCTCCTCTCCATGTGCAAGCATAGCTTTTCCAGTACCACTACCACCAACCCCTTCCTCACAGCCTCAGGGTCCCAGCTCACACAGGCTGGACAACACAGCTTCCTGAAGGATGAGCCCTGGCGCAAGAGCCAACCCTTCTAATAACATGCTTCATCGCCAACTACAAGGGATTATGAGATCCCTGCTCAGCAGGGAGTCTGCTTCTCCCTCTACCTGCTGCTCCCCCTGCTTGTGCTTTCTCTCTGTGTGTCAAATAAATAAATAAAATCTTGTCATAAATAAATAAATAAATAAATAAATAAATAAATAAATAAATACAATACAATACAATACAATACAATACAATACAATACAATACAATACCACAGGGACTGCTAAAGTGAACTGATTCTATCTGCAAACTGAGGTCATGCCATGAAGACCCCTGCAACACAAACAAGGAGTGTAGGATGTCAGTCATTTAGGTCTGTAACTGGGTTTTCCTTACAGGCTCCATACTGATTAGCAGTGCCACCTTACATATATTCTAGGGCCTGGAGAAAAGGTAAATAACCTTCCAGGAAAAGTGCAGCCTGGCCAAATGTGAAATTCCCTCTTCCTCACCTTCACTCTGTTGGTTGCGAAGGATGCAGTGAGGGTGAGAACCGCCCCCAGCCTAGTCCCAGGCAAGTGGGATGCTCTGTGCAACCATCACTCTGTGCCAGTGCTAGCACTCCAGGTCTTCCTACCTCAGCTTCAAAAGATGGAACCTGATATGAGCACTGTCCAGATGTTCCCCCTTCTCTTGGGAGGCAGATCCAGAGGAACCAGCCAAGTCTTTGCTCAAGAGGGATCCTCCTTCCCACTCAGCTGAGCTGTTTCCCCAAGATTCTTCAGCAGTGATGAACTCTGGATGGCAAATAGGCATGCACCATGACCTGGAAAGCAAGGCTTTGTGGTTATTTTCACAGAAATAGTAGCATCTCCAAAATAAGATTTCATTTCAGTGGTAAGTATGAAATGTGGAATCAATTTTGGTTTTTAAAAGCACCACAGACATTTTAGTGCTGTCAAACTGGTGGGAATGGGTCTTTCTTGACATCACAGAACACTTAGCTTAAGGAAAATTTGGGGTCATGGATATGATTTGTGGACCTTCAAGAAACATCAGCTTGTTCTGAGTTTGGAACTTTCCAATAAAGCTGTTTCTGGCTCAGACCAACTTCAGTCAATTTCAGTATTTGCTTTCTCTTTGATTGTGCTGGAGCTCTCAGTACCTAGTTACACTTGTCCTGAAGCAGAATAAGGGGTGTAGGCCTATAGTTATCTTTCTATAATAGAGCTATACGGAAGATGGTCTACCTGGCTTTTCCACCAGCCTATACATGAGCATGAGCAGGAGTGAGAACATCAGTGCTGGACTAGATGGGCCCAGAAATGGAACTTCTATCTAGAAGGACGATTCAAAAGGAATCATAAACTTTTCTCAAAATTACATGTGGACTTCTTAATGAGGAATTCTTAATCTCAGGAAACAAACTGAGGGTTGCTGGAGTGGTGGGGGGTGGGAGGGATGGGGTGGCTGGGTGATAGACATTGGGGAGGGTATGTGCTATGGTGAGAGCTGTGCAAGACTGTTGAGTCACAGACCTGTACCTCTGAAATAAATAATACATTATATGTTTAAAAAAGAAGAAGAAGAAGAAGATAGCAGGAAGGGAAGAATGAGGGGGGAAATCGGAGGGGGAGACAAACCATAAGAAACGATGGACTCTGAGAAACAAACTGAGGGTCCTAGAGGGGAGGGGTGGGGGGATGGGTTAGCCTGGTGATGGGTATTAAAGAGGGCACGTTCTGCATGGAGCACTGGGTGTTATACAGAAACAATGAATCATGGAACACTACATCAAAAACTAATGATGTACTGTATGGTGATTAACATAACATAATAATAATTTAAAAAGGGAAAAAAACTAATGATGTAATGTATGGTGATTAATATAACATAATAAAATAAAATTTAAAAAAACAAAATTACATGTGGACACATCCATTTACTTTTGGTTGAATCTCTGGGCTTCTGAACAAACCCTCAGTTCAAATGCACTTGACTCTAGTGAGGTTGCACTAAAGCCCAGTATTTTCATGTATTACTTGGAATATTCATGGGATCACCCTACTGACATAACGGGCCATGATCTTAGAAACCAATTATGCCTCTCAAGCCCAACTAGCTCAAAAGGGCATTGTGATTCTCCTGAACACCTATAATTACTTCAAACTGGTTTACAACAAGAAAAAAAAAGTCTTATTCGTAAAGAGAAGCCCAAAGATGCAAATGAGGCTGTATGAAACAAATATGTAACAATAGCAATTGATGCTGACAGTGCTGCAATACTGAAAACAAAGAGTTCCGTGACTGGGAAATATTTATGTGTAAGGAATGATATCACGACCCCCTCAACTGGTGAACAAATACAACCATAACAAAAACTGGAACTAAGGAAACTTCTTTTAGAAGTGGCAAGAAGAAAGCTAATGCCAGTGTATCTAGAACAATGCTGTGCAATAGAATTTTCTGTGGTGATGGGCGTGTTCTCTCTCCTACCCAGTATGGTAGTCACACATGCTCATGGGCCCCTTGAAGTGTGTAACTGAAGACTGAATTTTTAATTTTAATTAATTTAGCTTTGAATAATGCCTGTGACAAGTAGCTAGTAGGCTGGTCAGTGCAGATGCACAGCATGCTCTGCTCCTAATACCATCAGCTGCATATTCCTGCCCTCAACACCTTGAAAAGAAAGAAAACGTTTTATAAGCAAACCTGACCCATGTTCTGCTCCTCTGTAGGTATGTAGTTTTTGACTTGAGGCACAGCTTGGAATCGTGGGGCATGTTTCTGTGCTCCATATGCCCAGGACAAATGCCTACACATTATGCTTTTCCAATGAAACATGAGTTCTAAAATAACCTTCATGATTTACCAAGTAATTTAAAGGAAAGCATTAAGGGAATTGATATTTGGAGTGTCTTTTCAAAGTTATTTATTAGGAGAAATAGAGAAAAATTAATTTATCCTCCTGGCTGCAGGGACTGTGCTGGACACTAGGATGTGAGATGAAAAGAGGCAGGCTGGCAGGCATAACCATGGAACATAAGGCATGTTCTAAACTATAGGCATGAATGAATGTGTATTTGAGAGCACAGAAGAAGCATTGACTCTTAAGGGAGTTGGGGGGACCAATGTTTCACCAAGGAGGTGACATTTGAGACCCTTTGAAGTTGAGTGAGACTGCCCTGGAGAGCTAGAACAGGAGGAAGTTCGTCTAGTCAAAGGGCTCAGTGGGAACTTTTGCAGGAAGACACAACTTGTCATCAGAATCTCCTGGAGGGAGCCAGATTGTCCCTGCACCAGGAGGTGATTAAATCCACATTCTTACACCCTATCTAAATGGGGTGAGTCTTTGGCAAGTGAGGCTAGGAATCCACATGGCATACAAGTACCCCAAAGAATTCTGATACACTCTATAAAGTATGAAGTCCCATCCACATGGTTGCAGACAGGGCTGGAAAGAGGGTGGGCAGCTCCTCAGAGGATGGGAGGGAGGTAAGGGCAGGTAACACGGCAGCCTGCCTGCCAATGCAGGTGCGTGGGGTCAGAGGGCAGGAAAGGAAGAGTCCATGACAATGCCATCAAGTTTGTAATGTGCAGGGAGTCAGGGGATACTGAGCAGGTGGTTCAGGCTTCCGGAAGTTTGTCTGCAAAAAGAAGAGATGAGCTTGGAAACTGGGGCACGGCCCTTCATCCTAGGAGACAGAGTTATCCTCCAGATCAGCTCTGCTCAGAGATTCCAGAACCATCCTGTTTGTACCCAATAGGACCTCAAACTTGCAGGAAGAGGAGGTTCCTCTTAAATCATACATTTTAAACCTTACCACTAATGACATTTGAGCCAGATAATTCTTTGTTGTGGGGAAGTGTCCCTTAACATCTGCAGGATGTTAAGCAGCATCCCTGGCCTTTACCCTTAAATGCCAGTAGTACCCCTGCCCCAGATATGACAACAAAAAAATATCTCTGGATGATGCCTTCCTTACCCTTGGTTCAGAAGCCCTGGCCTGGTAAGATGGCTCATCAGAGCTGTGTATATACATGAATGTGCACATGTGTTATTTAATCACTGCAGGGGTATGCTCAAGGTTATTTGGAAATTCATAAGCCACAGACTACAACTACTAGAATCATGAATATATCCTACACTGAACTGACAAGGATCTGGCAGAGACCAAACAACGTGTCAGAGAAAAATTCACATCTCAGGAAGAAATTCTCCAGTATAAGTGCCAAGGGCAATGTTCAGAGATTTCTCAATTTTATAAGAAGTGGGTGGGGGGGAACTCACCCTTTATCTTGTGAGGAATTTCTCAGCAAAGGAGTGTTTTCTGTAAAGCAGGGGTCTTTTGACCTGGAGTTGAAGAACTGAGGTAAAGAAGAGTGAGACCTGAAAGACACAATGAAGGAAAAAGGATCACCAACACAACAATGGTGGAGGTGTTCACTGGTAATTGGGGCTATATCCAAGAACATGCCTGAGATTCAGTGATAAATTTTACATAAGTTATATCTGAATTGTAAAAAGCTGGAGTTTTAGGAGACACAATTAGAAACAGCTCTCCTCCCCAGCATAACCAGGTTAGCAGTACAAAACAGAAACTCACATAGGAGACCAGATGCTGTAGGATTGATACTTTTAGGCTTTGCCATTCCATGCAGAACTTTTCATGGAGAAAACCATTCAGAGTCTGACAGGCCTTTCTATACTCAGAAAATTCTACGTCCTAAGATCACAGTATTTAAATATCACACATTGAAAATAACCTACTGGCTTCCCATCAAAGACCAAGCAGCAGAAGTCAGGGCCCACAGGGTCAAAATGAAATCATAAAATGGCAAGGAGGGGTCTCTCAGGGGGATGGAAGCCACAAGTGAAGCAAAGCAAAGGCTCACACTGTGTGGGACCCCCTTCCACTGTGCTGGCCTGCACTAGAGGAAGGGCCACCATAAACTTATCCAAATCAGGAGCTTTTAAGATGGAAATAATTGCACGGGCACAAGAGAACCCACAAGCATATATGGTCACCTCATTCAAGGACACATGACGTTTAAAAGCAACCAGCTCTTCATGAAAAGCTGCAGAAATCATTTTCATTCCTGTTGGGAATATGTCATTTTATACACATACATTGCCTTTCCTTAAGGAGCCGAGGCCACACAGAGCTGCCGTGGATGCCATGAAACACTCACCTGGGGCAATAATAGTACTTCAAATCATAAATACAGAGAAAGGAAAGAAAAATATTCCCACCCCCCTTTCTCCTTCTCATTCCAGCATGCACCTGTGACAACAGTCAATAAGACACTGGTTTCATGGGTGAATGAAACCAGGGCCCTGAGCTGTGTCCAACAATACCCACCACTCCACACTGAACCCAGGAAGGGAGTCTGTCTTGGGCCAGCAATGTGTCCTCTGAGTAGCACCTCTGGGCAGCCATGTGCACTTTATAGGGGAACACAGATGAGAGAGGATTCTGTCCTCAGGAGCTTTAATAGCCAGGGAGAAGAGCACAGCAGAGAACAAGGTGTAGAATAGATGCCCTAACTAGCATGCATGAGAGCAGAGGTGGAAGATGAATTCCACTTGAGGGATTTAATAGTTTCATGCACTTTACCTGTGGGCCTGTTAGCTGTTCAAACTGGCTTAAACAATTAGTTGGGCTTTTAAATTTTTCATGTCTCATAACTGTAAATAAAGAAGGGCCTCAGGCACATTTAGATAAATGTCTCAATGAGTCAACTAATATCCAGTGTTTTCTGTTACTCCCTGGCATGGTCTGTTACATAGCATTTCTGGGAAAGGTGACTGTTACCATGACCTCACTCACATTATTTAACCACTCTGAGCTTCCATTTTCTCATCTGTATAATGTGGATTTAAAGGAAAAACTCAGTAAAGTGAGTCACACTAAATTAGGAGATGTAAATGGTAAGCATAGTTCGGCTTCAATTCAATTCAATTATTTCTATTACACTGTGAGACTCTGATGAATGGCTACCATGTTATTTCCATCTTGTTTTATCTGGTACCTTAACTGGTACCCAGTTCAATGAAGGTGCTTAAATACTTAATGAATTAGATAAATCCCAGTAATCACAGCTTGTTTGCATGAGGTGTCTTTTTGACTCAATGGAACAGTTTTCTAAAGCATTATTAGATCAATAATGTGCTCAGAATCACCACTGACCCTCTGAAGAGCAGAAAATGTTCAAGAGAGTGGAGGTGCTATTGCTCCTTAGAAAGCACTACCCACAGGTTCTCAGCACAGCTCACAGCAGCACCACATTGTGCAATGCTGAGAATTCACCTTATGGCCATGAAGGAGGAAAATTGGAAAGGGGGAAAAGTCAAGAGTACATTTTATTTTCTCTGAGGTGGGCACATCTGGCTGATTTCATTATTTAACATTTCTAATTGCACTTTGTGTACACACAGTATTTTATAATTGTAGTTAAGTGTACAGGGAGTAGTTTCTAAGCTTTTTAATATTTAGTTGTGATTCTAAAGAACCAAAAATAAAATTAAGTTTTGCTGGGAAATTTCCCAGAGACTTCAGGCTATTCCAAATTTAAACTTAATCTGACACTGTCCAGACATTATTTTCCATTGTTCCAAGTCCATTTCTTTTTTGCAAAGAAGAGAAGGTCAGAGAGGGCTTTAGACCCTGTTACTTCACAGGATCCCTGATCTGCTGTCCTGGAAGATAGAAAACTCAGAAACTACATATAGAGAAGATTCAGGATTGCCCAAGAAACACATATTTCAGAGTCATTTTTCTTTTTGACTTAATTAAGGTAGAAAATATTGATGAGATCTATATTATACCTGACCTTTTCTCCTTCTGAAAAAAGAAATCTCATTGACATTTATCTGACTTCACATCTAAGCCCAGGTGTTTTCAAAATTCACAAAATTCAACAGTATCTATTTTCCCTAGTGTCTCAACAACTCTGTATACATGTGCAAAATTCATATATGCCTGTAAACTTATAAGCGGGCAATACTTATTTGAATAATTTGGAAACTACAGAAGAGGATAACAGATAAAATGATTGTATATAATTCTGTATTTCAAAGATACCAGCTGTTAACATTTAAAGACTCTTAACTAGAGAGAACAAACTGATGGTTACCAGAGGGGAGGTGGATGGGGGGATGGGTTAAATGGATGATGGGGATTTAGGAGTGCACTTGTCATGATGAGCACTGGGTGTTGTGTGGAAGTGTTGAATCACTATATTTTACACCTGAAACTAACATTACACTGTATGTTAACTAACTGGAATTTAAATACTTTAAAAATTCAAAAATAAAGAACTTCCTTTTGGGTTTTTTTTCCCTACATATAAACAAACAGTTTTAAAGTCAGCCCTGGGTGTTATAGGCAACGAATGAATCGTTGAACACTACATCAAAACTAATGATGTACTATATGTTGGCTAATTGAAAATAAAAAAATAATAATAAAGTCAGCTTCAAATATATACATGTCCAGAAATACATTCAAACAAATAAATGGCTTTGTCCTCTAATTGTTTAACTTAGATATGTCATTAGCATTTCTGTGTTATTAAATGTTCTTCTACAATGTGATTTACATGTTGGCATCATATTCCATTACATGGATCACCACATTAGGCTTAACCATCCATCTGTTGTTGGAAATTTAGGGAATTTCTAATTCTTTACTAATATAAGTAACAAACATTATGAGAGTCCTAGTAGATAAGTCTTTGTGTGTGCCTCCAAAAGTTTCCTAGAACAGATTCCTAGAAGTGGAGTCACTGGGCAAAAAGTGTCTTGGTGCTTCTGGTCCACAACGAGCCTTACTATGCCTTTCAGTTATGGAAGGGATCAAATCCCTGTCCCCAAAGCCCTGGGTGTTAGCCATATTTTAGATCCTTAAGCAGTAATTTTAAACAGCTAGAATTGATTCAGATCCACCATTGTCAAGAAATCTTGCTGCCGTGATTGTAAATAAGATCCCTCTATGCCAGCCTGCAAGATGGTACAGTGTGTTGGCAATACCTCCCAGCCCTCCCCTGTCTATAGCAGTTTTCTTAACTCCAGACACCCTAGTTCTTTCTAGATCTAAACAGTAGTCTTATGGTGCTTATGTCATTTTATTAAGAAAAAAGTATCTTAAAAAAAAGAAAAAAGTATCTAAGAATGTTAAAAAATATTGAATACTTAATATATTAACACTTCTGAGAAGATTCACAATTCTAAAGTCCAGACAAGAGACAACGATTAGTGCAAAGGACACGTGGAGAGGTAGTGGTTTGGTTATCAATGGTAGAGGAAGAAGTTTGCTCTCATTCTTTCTCAAGCTCTGTATCATGTAGAGACCATCAGTGCAGGACAGAAGCCAGCTCTGCTTGGCAGGGAACCCAGAGCCAGTAACAAGGAGTGCAAAATGATTCCACTGCCTTCCTCCCTCTCTCTCTGACTCTTTTTTTGGCCTGTTTTCATCCTGGGTTCACTGGTCCACGCAACCTTTCCAGAAGGAAAAAAGCAAACCAGCAGGCTGGGAAAAGCTGGGTTTGCCCCAAAAGTGATCACACAGAAAACAGTCAAGTGTGTCCATTGAGAGAAAGCAGATGAGGAGGAAAAGTGAGCAGGGAAGCTGCCACCCACTCATGTGTCATTTTTTAGAAGAGTTGGGAGGAGACTGTAATTCTTCACCTAAATAGAGTCAGAACTTCAGAGAGTCTATCATTGTTCTGTCCAAGCATAGCCAGGCTTTTAAGTTTAATTAAGTGCAAAAAAGGGAACCTATGGTCCAGGCTGCTCAGGGGCAATGTTTGTAATCAGTTGTGAGTGAAGAAGTAGAAAACATGATGGAAGTTTCCCACTTCTTCAACCTAACACCCCCATTAGTTATTTTCTGCAGGATTTAAAAAATAAATGCATAAAAATAATGAAAAATCTATGCTAATAGGTACATAATATACAAAAATGTAATTTGTGATATCAATAACAAAGAGGGGCAAAACTATATAGAAGTAGATTTTTTATGCAGTTGAAGTTAAGTTGGTATCAATTCAAATTTGGTTGTTATAACTTTAGAATGTCATATCTAATTGTCACTGTAAACACAAAGAAAATATAATAAAACGTACACCAAAAAAATGAGAAGAGAATCAAAACATATCACTACAAAAAGTCAACTAAACACAAAGGAAGGCAGTAAAGGAGGAAGGCAATAATGAAGGAAATGAGGGGCAAAAAGCCATAAAACATACAGAAAACATAAAACAAAATGCCAAAAGTAATTCTTTCCGTATGAATGATAACCTTAAATATCAATATACTAAACTCTATCAAAAGACAGAGTTTTGGGGCACCTGGGTGGCTCAGTCATTAAGCATCTGCCTTTGGCTCAGGTCATGATTGCAGGGTCCTGGGATTAAGCCCTGCATTGGGCTCCCTCCTCAGCAGGAAGCCTGCTTCTCCCTCTTCCACTCTCCCTGCTTGTGTTCCTTCTCTCACTTTGTCTTTCTCTGTCAAATAAATAAATAAAATCTTTTTTTAAAAAAGGCAGAGTTTGGCTGAGAGATTAAAACAGAAACAAAACAGGAAGGGGGGCGGAGCAAGATGGTGGAGGAGTAGGAGACCTGGATTTTGTCTGGTCTCAGGAATTCAGATGAATAGGGATCAAACCATTCTGAACACCTACGAACTCAACAGGAGATCGAAGATAAGAATAGTAACAACACTCTGAACAGAAAAGCGACCACTTTCTGGAAGGTAGGACGTGCAGAGAAGTGAATCCGAGGCGATATTCGGGAGGATAGATGGCGGGGGAGTGGGCCTCCGTCGGCCGCTTCTGGCAAATGATAGAGCCGCGGAGCACAAAATCAGAACTTTTAGAAGTCGGCTCCGCGGAGGGATGTCACTCCAGTGGCTAAGCGGGGGGTGGAACCCTCATGGGACAGTGTGGTCTCAGGACCCACGGGGTCACAGAAATTCCGGGGGTGCCTGAGTGCGGCAGAGCTCCCAGGTATCGGAGCGGGGAAGCTGGCTGCAGAGACGGAGCCAAGGCGCGGGCTCTCAGCTCTGGGTTGCCATAAACTGCGCTCAGGGACACAGTCGGGCCACTGCTCCTCCAGCAGGGACCCAAAAAGCGGCAGAGCCGGGGAGACTCCTCTTCCTCCCCCGGGAGGAGCGGCGCGGGAGCGCACCGCAGGGATCCGCTGGGTTTGGGAGACTCCACACAGGGTCGGGTGCCCGACATAGAAACGCTCGATCACAGACCGGGTGAGCACGGAGTGCAGCCGGAGACCAGGGAGACGGGAGTGACTGCTTTTCTCTGGGGACACACTGAGGAGCAGGGCCCTGAATTCTCAGCTCCTCTGGGCGGAGATTGGGAGGCCACCATTTTCACCCTGGTCCTCCAAAGCTGTACGGAGAGCTTGCAGGGAACAAAAGCTCCTGAGAGCAAACCGGAGCAGCTTGCTTAGCCTGGACTCACAAGGGCAGGGCAATTCCGCCTCCGGCAAAGACATTTGGGAACCACGGCAACAGGCCCCTCCCCCAGAAGATCAGCGAACAGCCAGCAACGCAAGACCAAGTTTACCGATCAAGGAGAATGGGAGAACTCCAGCGCTAGGGGAATACTGCACATAGAATTCATGGCTTTTTTACCATAATTCATTAGTTTCTCAAAGTTAATTTTTTTAACTTTTTTTTTGAATTTTTCTTTTTCCCTTTTTCAAACAACATCTTATCAATCCCTTTTTTAAAAAAACATTTTTTTATTTTTCATTTTTAGAGTCATACTTTTATCCCTTCATAGTAGTTACCCTTATTTTTGGCATATATATATATATATATATAAGTTGTTCTCTCTTTAAAATTTTGAGATACAATTTCTTCTAACAGATCAAAAAATACCCTAAATCACTAGTGTATGGCTTTGTTCTAGTATCCTGCCTGATCACATTCTCTCCCTTTTTTTTTCTTTTTTTTCTTTTTTCTTTTTCTTTTTAAATCTTCTTTCTTTTTAAAAACAACTTCTTATTTTATCAATTCCTTTTATACAATCTTTTATAATTTCCATCTTTACAGTTATCTGCCATCCCTTCATTGTATCAACCCTTATTTTGTACATATATAAGGCTTTCTTCCTTTAAAATTTTAGCAGGCACTTTCTTCTAACAGACCAAAATATGCCCAAAAGTTAGTGTGTGGCACTGATCTATGCACTAGCCTGATCATATTTGATCATATTCTGTTTTTTTTTGTTTTGTTCTGTTTTTGTTTTTATCTTTTTCTTTTTCCTTTTTTTTTTCTCTTCTTTCTTTCCCTTTCTTGTCCCCTGGTTTCAGGTCTTTTCTGATTTGTATAGAATATATTTCCTGGAGACGTTGTTAACCTGTTAGCATTCTGTTCTCTCATTCATCTGTTCTCCTCTGGACAAAATGACAAGACAAAAAAAATCAACTCAGCAAAAAGAACAAGAGGTAGCACCATCTCCCAGGGCCCTACTCAATACTGACATTAGTATGATGTCGGACCTAGAGTACAGAATCATGACTTTAAAGATACTAGCTGAGCTTGAAAAAAGTGTGGAAGTTATTAGAGAAACCGTTTCTGGAGAAATAAAAGAACTAAAATCTAACCAAGTCAAAATCAAAAAGGCTATTAAAGAGGTGTAATAAAAAATGGGGGCACTAACGGCTAGGATAAATGAGGCAGAAGAATCAGCGATATAGAAGACCAAATGATGGAAAATAAAGAGGATGAGAAAAAGAGAGATAAACAACTACAGGATCACGAGGGCAGAATTCGAGAGATAAGCAATACGATAAGATGAAACAACATTAGAATAATTGGGATCCCAGAAGAAGAAAGACAGAGAGGGGCAGAAGGTATATTGGAGCAAATAATAGCAGAGAACTTCCCTAATTTGAGGAAGGAAACAGGCATCAAAATCCAGGAGGCACAGAGAACCCCTCTCAAAATCAATAAAAATAGGTCAACACCCCGACATCTAATCGTAAAACTTACCAGTCTCAGAGACAAAGAGAAAATCCTGAAAGCAGCTCGGGAGAAGACATATGTAACCTACAATGGTAGAAACATTAGATTGGCAACAGACCTATCCACAGAGACCTGGCAGGCCAGAAAGGACTGGCATGATATCTTCAGAGCACTAAACGAGAAAAATATGCAGCCAAGAATACTATATCCAGCTAAGTTGTCATTGAAAATAGAAGGGGAGATAAAAAGCTTCCAGGACAAACAAAAACTAAAGGAATTTGCAAACACAAAACCAGCCCTCCAAGAAATATTGAAGGAGGTCCTCTAAGCAAAAAGAGAGCCTAAAAGCAGCATAGATCAGAAAGGAACAGAGACAATATACAGTAACAGTCACCTTACAGGCAATACACTGGCACTAAATTCATACTTTTCAACAGTTACCCTGAATGTAAATGGGCTAAATGCCCCAATCAAAAGACACAGGCTATCAGATTGGATTAAAAAACAAGACCCATCAATATGCCGTCTGCAAGAGATTCATTTTAGACCCAAAGACACCCCCAGATTGAAAGTGAGGAGGTGGAAAACCATTTACCATGCTAATGGACACCAAAAGAAAGCTGGGGTGGCAATCCTTATATCAAACAAATTAGATTTTAAAACAAAGACTGTAATAAGAGATGAAGAAGGACACTATATCCTACTTAAAGGGTGTATCCAACAAGAAGATCTAACGATTATAAATACCTATGCCCCTAACGTGGGAGCAGCCAATTATATAAGGCAATTAATAACAAAAGCAAAGAAACACATTGACAACAATACAATAATAGTGGGGGACTTTAACACCCCCTTAATTGAAATAGACAGATCATCTAAGCAAAAGATCAACAAGAAAATAAAGACTTTAAATGAAACACTGGACCAAATGGACTTTACAGATATATTCAGAACATTCCATCCCAAAGCAACGGAATACACATTCTTCTCTAGTGCCCAGGGAACATTCTCCAGAATAGATCACATCCTAGGTCACAAATCAGGTCTCAATTGGTACCAAAAGATTGGGATCATTCCCTGCATATTTTCAGACCACAATGCTTTGAAACTAGAACTCAATCACAAGAGGAAAGTCGGAAAGAACTCAAATACATGGAGGCTAAAGAACATCCTACTAAAGAATGAATGGGTCAACCAGGAAATTAAAGGAGAATTAAAAAAATTCATGGAAACCAATGAAAATGAAAACACAACGGTTCAAAATCTTTGGGATACAGCAAAGGCAGTCCTGAGAGGAAAGTATATAGCAATACAAGCCTTTCTCAAGAAACAAGAAAGGTCTCAAATACAAAACCTAACCCTACACCTAAAGGAGCTGGAGAAAGAACAGCAAATAAAGCCTAAACCCAGCAGGAGAAGAGTAATAATAAAGATCAGAGCAGAAATCAACGAAATAGAAACCAAAAGAACAGTAGAACAGATCAACAAAACTAGGAGCTGGTTCTTTGAAAGAATTAACAAGATTGATAAACCCCTGGCCAGACTGATCAAAAAGAAAAGAGAAATGACCCAAATCAACAAAATCATGAATGAAAGAGGAGAGATCACAACCAACACCAAAGAAATACAAACAATTATAAGAACATATTATGAGCAACTCTATGCCAGCAAATTAGATAACCTGGAAGAAATGGGTGCATTCCTAGAGATGTATCAACTACCAAAATTGAACCAGGAAGAAATAAAAAACCTGAACAAACCTATAACCACTAAGGAAATTGAAGCAGTCATCAAACATCTCCCAACAAACAAAAGCCCAAGGCCAGATGGCTTCCCAGGAGAATTCTATCAGACATTAAAAGAAGAATTACTACCTATTCCCCTGAAAATGTTCCAAAAAATAGAAATGGAAGGAAAACTTCCAAACTCATTTTATGAGGCCACCATTACCTTGATCCCCAAACCAGACAAAGACCCCATCCAAAAGGAGAATTACAGACCAATATCCTTCATGAACATGGATGCAAAAATTCTCACCAAAATACTAGCCAATAGGATCCAACAGTACATTAAAAGGATTATTCACCATGACCAAGTGGGATTTATTCCTGGGCTGCAAGGCTGGTTCAACATCTGCAAATCAATCAACATGATACAATACATTAACAAAAGAAAGAACAAGAATCATAGGATCCTCTCAATAGATGCAGAAAAAGCATTTGACAAAGTACAGCATCCTTTCTTGATCAAAACTCTTCAGAGTATAGGGATAGAGGGTACATACCTCAATATCATAAAAGCCATCTATGAAAAACCTACAGCAAATATCATTCTCAATGGGGAAGAGCTGAGAGCTTTTCCCCTAAGGTCAGAAACGCGGCAGGGATGTCCACTCTCGCCATTGCTATTCAACATAGTATTAGAAGTCCTAGCCACAGCAATCAGACAACAAAAAGAAATCAAAGGCATCCAAATCAGCAAAGAGGAAGTCAAACTCTCACTCTTTGCAAATGATATGATACTGTATGTGGAAACCCAAAAGACTCCACCCCAAAACTGCTAGAACTCATACAGGAATTCAGTAAAGTAGCAGGATATAAAATCAATGCACAGAAATCAGTGGCATTCTTATACACCAACAACAAGACAGAAGAGAGACAAATCAAGGAGTCCATCCCATTTACAATTGCACCCAAAATCATAAGATACCTAGGAATAAACTTAACCAAAGAGGCAAAGGACCTGTACTCAGAAAACTATAAAATACTCATGAAAGAAATTGAAGAAGACACAAAGAAATGGAAAAACGTTCCATGCTCATGGATTGGAATAACAAACATTGTGAAGATGTCAGTGCTACCTAGAGCAATCTACACATTCAATGCAATCCCCATCAAAATACCATCCACTTTTTTCAAAGAAATGGAACAAATAATCCTAAAATTTGTATGGAACCAGAAGAGACCCAGAATAGCCAGAGGAATATTGAAAAAGAAAAGCAAAGCTGGCGGCATCACAATTCCGGACTTCCAGCTCTATTACAAAGCTGTCATCATCAAGACAGTATGGTACTGGCACAAAAGTAGACACATAGATCAGTGGAACAGAATCGAGAGCCCAGAAATAGACCCTCAACTCTATGGTCAACTCATCTTTGACAAAGCAGGAAAGAATGTCCAATGGAAAAAAGACAGTCTCTTCAACAAATGGTGTTGGGAAAATTGGACAGCCACATGCAGAAGAATGAAACCGGACCATTTTCTTACACCACCCACAAAAATAGACTCCAAATGGTTGAAAGACCTAAACGTGAGACAGGAGGCCATCAAAATCCTAAAGGAGAACACAGGCAGCAACCTCTTCGACCTCAGCCGCAGCAACTTCTTCCTAGAAACATCGCCAAAGGCAAGGGAAGCAAGGCCAATAATGAACTATTGGGATTTCATCAAGATAAAAAGCTTTTACACAGCAAAAGAAACAGTCCACAAAACCAAAAGACAACCGACAGAATGGGAGAAAATATTTGCAAATGACATATCAGATAAAGGGCTAGTATCCAAAATCTATAAAGAACTTATCAAATTGAACACGCAAAGAACAAATAATCCAATCAAGAAATGGGGAGAAGACATGAACAGACATTTTTCCAAAGAAGACATCCAAATGGCCAACAGACACATGAAAAAGTGCTCAACATCGCTCGGCATCAGGGAAATCCAAATTAAAACCTCAATGAGATAGCACCTCACACCCATCAGAATACCTGGTCTTTCTGTGACCCTGAGGATCCTGAGACCACACTGTCCCAGGGAGGGTTCCACCCATTGCTTAGCCACTGGAGCAATGTACCTCAGCAGAGCGGACTTCAAAGAAATGTCCCGATTTTGTGCTCCACTGCTCTATCACTTGCTCGTACCTGGCTGATGGAGGTTTCCTCCCCCCTCGGTCTATCTTCCCAAATATCGCCTCAGATTCATTTCTCCGCACATCCACCTTCCAGAAATTGGTCACTTTTCTGTTCAGAGATTTGCTGCTATTCTTTTCTTTGATCTCCTGTTGAGTTTGTAGGTGTTCAGAATGGTTTGATATCTAGCTGAATTCCTGGGACCAGACGAAATTTAGGTCTCCTATCCTCCGCCAATCTTGCTCCTCCTGGTACTTTTTTTTTTTAATCCCCTATGATCCTTTGCACTATTTCTTATATTCCACATATCAGTGAATATCAGTAAGTTATGAAGTTTAATTTTCATAAACCAGTTGGCACTTGTTTTGCCCTATCCCTTTGCTTTCTAATATGGGACCACTTTCTGGAATTTTGTATTTATAATTCCTGTATGTGTGTGCTTGTGTATATCTATCTATCTCTCTCTCTCCCCATCTCTCTATTTATTCTATCTAAAACCAAGTAAATGGATTCTAAACAATGTATTGTTTAGTGTTGCTTGTTTTTAAGCTTTATAGAAGTTATATCTTGTATGTATTCTTCCATGAATTCCTTTCTTCACTCAACATTATGTTTCTAACACTTGCCCATATTGCTTTGTTTAACTGTAGTTTCTCCAGCTTCACTGCTGTGTAAAATTTTATTTGTGTGAATATCCTGGTGCATGTTGATTTTGTATCTTCCAGCTTCACTGAATTTGATTTTATTAGTTCTAATTGTGTGTGTGTGTGTGTGTGCGCATTCATGTGTGTGGGTAATCTTCGGAATATTCCACATATTAGCTCATGTCATCTGTGAACAGGGATAATTTATATGTTTCTTTCCAATTTGAATGCATTTTATTTCTTTTTCTTGCCTAATTGATCTGGCTAGAGCTTCCAGTACTATATTGATTAGAAGCAAAGCAGGTATCCTCAAATTGTTCTTCATCTTAAAGGAAAAGCTTTCATTATTTCACCTTTGAGTATGATGTTAGCTGTTTTTCATGTGGCCTTTATTATGTTGTAGTTTCCTTTTATTCCTTATTGCTGAATATTTTTATAAGGAAAGTGTGTTGAACTTTGTCATATACTTCTCTGCATCAGTAGATGATCATGTGTTTTTTTTCCTTCGCTCTGTTAATATGGTGTTTTATCGATTGATTTTCATATTTTGAACCGTCCTTGAATTCCAGGAATAAATTCCCCTTGGTCATAGTGTATAATCCTTTTAATATGCTGCTGAACTGACTTGCTAGTATTTTGTTGAGGATTTTTTGTGTCAGTATTCATCAGGGATATTGGTCTGTGGTTTTCTCCTCTTGTAGTGTCTTTGGTATCAAGGTAATGCTGACCTCATTGAATGAGTGTCCCCTCCTTTTCAGTTTTTTAGGAGAGTTTCAGGAGGTGGTGTTAATTCTTCTTTAAACATTTGGTAGAGTGCATCAGCTAAGCAATCTGGTTCAGGGCTTTTTTTATTGTTGCTGGGAAATTTTTGATTACTGATTCAATTTCCTTAATAGTTGCAGGTCTATTCAGATTTTCTTTTTCTTCATTATCAGTGTTGGTAGGTTGTGTATAGCTAAGAATTTGCCCATTTTATATAGGTTATCCAATTTGTTAGCATATAATCATCCATAGTATACTCTTATAATCCTTTTTATTTCTGTAAAATTGATAGTAATGTTCCTGCTTTCATTTCTGATTTTAGTAATTTGAGTTTCTTTTTTTTCTTAGTCAATCTAGCTAAAGATGTATAAATTTTATTGATCTTTGCAAAGAACCAACTTTTGATTTCATTGATTTTCTCTATAGTTTTCTCATCTCTGTTTTATTAGTCACCTCTCTAATCTTTATTTTCTTACTTCTGTTAGCTTTGGAGTTTAGTTTATTCTAAGCTAAAATTAACAAGTCAGGAAACCACATATGTTGGCAGGGATGTGGAGAAAGGGGAACCCTCCTAAACTGTTGGTGGGAATGCAAGCTGGTACAACCACTCTGGAAAACAGTATGGCGGTTCCTCAAACACGTGAAAATAGAGCTACCATACGATCCAGCAATTGCACTACTGGGTATTTACCACAAAGATACAAATGTAGGGATCCGAAGGGGTACGTGAATTCCAATGTTTATAGCAGCAGTGTCCACAATAGCCAAACTGTGGAAAGCGCCAAGATGTCCATCGACAGATGAATGGATAAAGAAGGGGTGGTATATATACACAATGGAATATTATGCAGCCATCAAAAGGAATGAGATTTTGCCATTTGCAACGACGTGGATGGAACTGGAGGGTGTTATGCTGAGTGAAATAAGTCAATCAGAGAAAGACATGTATCATATGACCTCACTGATATGAGGAATTCTTAATCTCAGGAAACAAACTGAGTGTTGCTGGAGTGGTGAGGGGTGGGAGGGATGGGGTGGCTGGGTGATAGGCATTGGGGAGGGTATGTGCTATGGTGAGCACTGTGAATTGTGTGTTGAATCACAGTCTTGAATCACAACTTCTTATCAATTCCTTTTTTAAAATCTTTTTTAATTTTCATCTTTACATTCATATTCCATCCCTTCATCGTATTTACCCTTATTTTTGTATATATATAAGTTATTCTTTCTTTAAAATTTTGAGAGGCAGATTCTTCTAACAGACCAAAACACACCCAAAATCTCGTGTGTGGCTCTGTTCTATTCACCAGCCTGATCATATCTTTTTTTTTTTTCTTTCTTTTCTCCCTGGATTCAGGTCACTTCTGACTTCCCTAGTGTATATTTTTCTGGGGTTATTGTTACCCTTTCAGTATTTTGTTCTCTCATTCATCTATTCTCTGGACAAAATGACAAGATGGAAAAAATCACCTCAAAGTAAAAAACAAGAGGCAGTACCGACTGCCAGAGACCTAATCAATACAGACATTAGTAAGATGTCAGAACTAGAGTTCAGAATGACAATTATAAAGATACTAGCTGGGCTTGAAAAAAGCATAGAAGATACTAGAGAATCCCTCTCTGTAGAAATAAAAGAACTAATCTAACCAAGTTGAAATCAAAAACACTATTAATGAGATGCAATCAAAAATGGAGGCTCTAACGGCTAGGACAAATGAGTCAGAAGAGAGAATTAGTGATATAGAAGACCAAATGATGGAGAATAAATAAACTGAGAAAAAGTGAGATAAACAACTACTGGATCATGAGGGCAGAATTCGAGAGATAAGTGATACAATAAGATAAAACAATATTAGAATAATTGGGATCCCAGAAGAAGAAAGAGAGAGAGGGGCAGAAGGTATACTGGAGCAAATTATAGTGGAGAACTTCCCTAATTTGGGGAAGGAAACAGGCATCAAAATCCAGGAGGCACAGAGAAACCCCTCAAAATCATTAAAAATAGGCCAACACCCCAACATCTAATAGTAACACTTACAAGTATCAGGGACAAAGAGAAAATCCTGAAAGCAACTTGGGACAAGAGGTCTGTAACCTACAATAGTAGAAACATTGGATTAGCAACAGACCTATCCATGGACACCTGGCAGGCCAGAAAGGACTGGCATGACATATTCAGGGCACTAAATGAGAAAAATATTCAGCCAAGAATACTATATCCAGCTAAGCTGTCATGGAAAATAGAAGGAGAGGAGGGGGCAGAGCAAGATGGTGGAGGAGTAGGAGACCTGGATTTCGTCAGGTCTCAGGAATTCAGCTGAATAGGGATCAAACCATTCTGAACACCTATGAACTCAACAGGAGATCTAAGAAAATAGCAACAACTCTCTGAACAGAAAAGCGACCACTTTCTGGAAGGTAGGACGTGTGGAGAAGTGAATCCGAGGTGATATTTGGGAGGATAGACGGTGGGGGAGGGGGCCTCCATCGGCGGCTTCTGGCAAGTGATAGAGCAGTGGAGCACAAAACTGGAACTTTTAGAAGTCGGCTCTGCTGAGGTACATCGCTCCAGTGGCTAAGCGGGGGGTGGAACCCTCATGGGACAGTGTGGTCTCAGGACCCTCAGGGTCACAGAAAGACTGGGGGTGCCTGAGTGCAGCAGAACTCCCAGGTATCAAAGCGGGGAAGCCGGCTGCAGAGACATAGCCAAGGCGCGGGCTCTCAGCTCGGGGTTGCCATAAACTGTGATCGGCGACACAACCAGACCACTGCTCCTCCAGGAGGGACCCAACAAGCAGCAGATCCAGGGAGACTCCCTTTCCTCCCCTGGGAGGAGCAGCGCAGGAGCGTGCCACAGGGAACTCCTCCACACAAGTCAGGGGCCAGAGATAGAAACGCCCGGTCACAGCCTGGGTGAGCACGGAGTGCGGCTAGAGACAGGGGAGATGGGAGTGACTGACTGCTTTTCTCTGGGGGCTCACTGAGGAGCGGGATCCCGAGTTCTCAGCTCCTCCAGGGCGGAGATGGGAGGCGACCATTTTCACTCTCATCTCCAAAGCTGTACCGAAAGCTTGCAGGAAACAAAAACTCCCAAGAGCAAACCCAAGCAGATTACTTAGGCCAGACCAGGCAAGGGCGGGGCAATTCCACCTCCGGCAAAGACATTTGGGAACCACAACAACAGGCCCCTCCCCCAGAAGATTAGCAAGAACAGCCAGCCAAGACCAAATTTACCAATCAATAAGAACGGCAGAACTCCAACACTAGGAGAATACTGCACAAAGAATTCATGGCTTTTGTACCATGATACTTTAGTCTTTCAAAGTTAATTTTTTTCATTGTCTTTTTTTTAATTTTTCTTTTTCCCTTGTTCAACCAAAATCTTATCAATCCCTTTTTTAAAAAAACATTTTTATTTTCCATTTTTAGAGTCATATTCTATCCCTTCATAGTGGTTACCCTGATTTTTGGCATATATATATAAGTTGTTCTCTCTTCAAAAATTTTGACATACAATTTTTTCTAACAGATCAAAATATACCCTAACTCTCTAGTGCATGGCTGTGTTCTAGTCTCCTGCCTGATCATATTCTCTCCCTTTTTTATTCCTTTTTTTTAATCCTCTTCTTTCTTTTTTCAACCAACTTCTTATCAATTCCTTTTATATAATTTTTTATAAATTAACCTTTATAGTCATAGTCCATCCTTTCATCGTATCAACTCTTATTTTTGTACATATATAGGTTCTTCTTTCTTTAAAATTTTGGGAGGTATTTTCTTCTAACAGACCAAAATACACAAAAACTCTAGTGTGTGTCAAGGATCTATGCACCAGCCTGATCATATTTCATCATATTCTGTTTTTTATTGCTTTGTTCTGTTTTTGTTTTTATCTTTATCTTTTTCTTTTTTTTCTTTTTCTTTTTTCTTTCATTCCCTTTCTTTTCCCCTGGTTTCAGGTCTTTTCTGATTTGTTTAGAGTATATTTGCTGGGGACGTTCTTACCCTGTTAGCATTTTGCTCTCTCATTCGTCTACTCTTCTCTGGACAAAATGACAAGACAGAAAAAATCACCTCAACAAAAAACAAGAGGTAGTACAGTCTGCCAGGGACCTACTCAATATGGACATTAGAATGATGTCAGACCTAGAGTTCGGAAACATGATTTTAAAAATACTAGCTGGGCTTGAAAAAGGCATGGAAGTTATTAGAGAAACCCTTTCTGGAGAAATAAAAGAACTAAAATCTAACCAAGTCGAAATAAAAAAGGCTATTAATGAGGTGCAATCAAAAATGGGAGCATTAACTGCTAGAATAAATGAGGCAGAAGAGAGAATCAGTGATATAGAAGACCAAATGATGGAAAATAAAGAAGCTGAGAAAAAGAGACATAAACAACTACTGGGTCACGAGGGTAGAATTCGAGAGATAAGCGATAACATAAGATGGAACATTAGAATACTTGGGATCCCAGAAGAAGAAGAAAGAGAGAGAGGGGCAGAAGGTATATTGGAGCAAATTAGAGCAGAGAACTTCCCTAATTTGGGGAAGGAAACACGCATCAAAATCCAGGAGGCACAGAGAACCCCTCTCAAAATCAATAAAAATAGGTCAACACCCCAACATCTAGTAGTAAAACTTATGAGTCTCAGAGACAAAGAGAAAATCCTGAAAGCAGCTTGGGACAAGAGATGTGTAACCTGCAATGGTAGAAACATTAGACTGGCAACAGACCTATCCACAGAGACCTGGCAGGCCAGAAAGTAATGGCATGATATATTCAGAGCATTAAATGAGAAAAATATGCAGCCAAGAATCCTATACCCAGTTAGGCTGTCATTGAAAATAGAAGGAGAGATAAAAAGCTTCCAGGACAAACAAAAACTAAAGGAATTTGCAAACACAAAACCAGCGCTACAAGAAATATTAAAGGGGTCCTCTAAGCAAAAAGAGAGCTTAAAAGCAACATAGACCAGAAAGGAACACAGACAATATACAGTCATAGTCACCTTACAGGCAATACAATGGCACTAAATTCGTATCTTTCAACAGTTACCCTGAATGTAAATGGGCTAAGTGCCCCAATCAAAACACACAGGCTATCAGATTGGATTAAAAAACAAGACCCATTGATATGCTGTCTGCAAGAGACTCATTTTAGACCCAAAGACACCCCCAGATTGAAAGTGAGGGGGTGGAAAACCATTTACCATGCTAATGGACACCAAAAGAAAGCTGGGGTGGCAATCCTTATATCAGACAAATTAGATTTTAAACCAAAGACTGTAATAAGAGATGAGGATGGACATGATATCCTACTTAAAGGGTTTATCCAACAAGAAGATGTAACAATTGTAAATATCTAGGCCTCTAACATGGGAGCAGCCAATTAGATAAGCCAATTAATAACAAAAGCAAAGAAACACATCAACAACAATACAATAATAGTGGGGGACTTTAACACCCCCCTAACTGAAATGGACAGATCATCTAAGCAAAAGATCAACAAGGAAATAAAGACTTCAAATGACACACTGGACCAAATGGACTTCACAGATATATTCAGAACATTCCATCCCAAAGCAACAGAATACACATTCTTCTCTAGTGCCTATGGAACATTCTCCAGAATAGATCACATCCTAGGTCACAAATCAGGTCTCAACTGGTACCAAAAGATTGGGATCATTCCCTGCTGAGCACTTTCTCATGTGTCTGTTGGCCATTTGGATGTCTTCTTTGGAAAAATGTCTGTTCATGTCTTCTGCCCATTTCTTGATTGGATCATTTGTTCTTTGGGTGTTGAGTTTGGTAAGTTCTTTATAGATTTTGGATACTAGCCCTTTATCTGATATGTCATTTGCAAATATCTTCTCCCATTCTGTTGGTTGTCTTTTGGCTTTGTTGCCTGTTTCTTTTGCTCTGCAAAAGCTTTTTTATCTTGATGAGGTCCCAATAGTTCATTTTTGGCCTTGCTTCCCTTGTTTTTGGCGATGTTTCTAGGAAACCCCTACCCAGCTCCCCTCCAGCAACCCTCGGTTTGTTTCCTAGAGTTAAGAGTCTATTATGAGAAATGAGAGGCTCCCTCTCTGTTTTCATCTTTTTTTATTTTTCCTTCCCTTCCCCTATGTTCATCTGTTTTGTTTCTTATATTTACATATGAGTGAAATCATATGGTGTCTTTCTCTGGCTGACTCACTTCACATAATACCCTCTAGTTCCTTCCACATCATTGGATGGCAAGATATCATTCTTTTTCATGGCTGAGTAATATTCCATTATATATATATGGGGGGGGTGTGGGTGTGTGTACACACCCCCACACACATATATACACACACCACATCTTCTTTACTCATTCATCTGTTGATGGACATCTGTGCTCTTTCCATAGTTTTTCCATAGCAGCATTGCTGCTATAAATGCTGGGGTACATGTGCCCTTTTGAATCACTACTTTTGTATTCTTTGGATAAATACCTAGTAGTGCAATTGCTAGGAAAGTGTCTTGTCAACAAATAGTGTTGGGATAATTGGATATCCACAAACAAAATATTTCATTAGATCCTTACCTCATACCATACACAAAGATGGATCACAATCCTGTGTCCCACCCTATTCCCATTCTTTTTCTTTAAGTGCCCATTGGAGGTTGATGGACAAGACCCTGAAAGTGTGTGCACACACTCCTGGCATCTGTGGTATCCAAGGGTTCTAAATTCTCATGCAAGTCCAGACCCGCTTTTTAGCAACTCATTAAAAAAATTAGTTTTTTTCTTACTATACCCCCACTGAAAACACACACACACAAAGACCCAAATTAGAGTCACTTATGCCAGGCCACATCACCAAACCAGGGCTTAATACCTAATTGCAGTTCCAACCTCCTCCAGAAATGCAGTCTTATCTGGCCAGTCAGGAATTTTCTGCTCAGTACAAATGAGGTAAACTGTCACATGGGCCCTCCATCCCCAAAGGAAGATTAGATAATCTACATGATAAGACCCCCTGCTCTGGGGTGCCTGGGTGGCTCAGTTGGTTAAGGCTCTGACTCTTGATTTCAGCTCAGATGATGATCTCAGGGTTGTGGGATTGAGCCCTCTGTCGGGTTCTGTGCTCAGTATGGAGTCTTGTCCTCCCTCTCTCTCTCTTTCCCGCTCTTTCTCTTTCTCAGATAAATAAATAAAATCTTAAAAAAAAAGACCCCCTGGGAAGAATGAACAGGGGGAAATCGGAGGGGGAGTCCAACCATGAGAGACTACGGACTCTGAAAAACAAACTGAGGGTTCTAGAGAGGAGGCGGGGTGGGGGGATGGGTTAGCCTGGTGATGGGTATTAAAGAGGACACATTCTGCATGGAGCACTGGGTGTTATATGCAAACAATGAATCATGGAACACTACATCAAAAACTAATGATGTAATGTATGATGATTAACATAACAGAACAAAAATAATAATAATAATAATAAAAGACCCCCTGCTCTTTCCCCTAAGGGAAAGTGACCTTGCCTGAAACAATCTTTTACTAATAACTTCCTTGCCCCACTCTCCTTCCTACAAAACTTCCATTTTGTACAACTTCTATGAGCTCCCCTCATCACTTAATAAAGCCAATTAGATCTTCAAATTTACTCAGTTGAATTTTTTTTCCTTAATACCATATTCCTCCTATACTCTGCCTAGGGTTAGACAGTGCTAGTGCTCCATTTCTCATTGGAGGTATTTGTCTTTTCCTAGATTTTTGCCTAGTTAGTAGGCCTATGACATTAGCTCTCTGATGTGTTCGAAAAAAGTGATTTTGAAGACCCACTGGTGTTTTCTCATTTTTATTTTTTCTCTTTTTTTAAGATTTTATTTATTTGAGAGAGAGAGAGAGAGCATGAGCAGGGGGAGGGGCAGAGGGAGAGGGAAAAGCAGTCTCCCCACTGAGCAGGGAGCCTGACGACGTGGGGTTCCATCCTGGGACTCCAGGATCATGACCCAAGCCAAACGCAGACACTTAACTTACTGAGCCAGCCAGGCCCCCCTGTTTTCTCCACAAAGACTTACAGGATAAATTAAAAAGCAAAAACCAAGTATATGCTGTATACAAGGTATTCACTTTAGATCTAAACACATAACTATGTTGAAAATAAAAAGGTAGAGAATAAGATTCTACGCAAATAGTAACTAAAAGAGAGCTGCAGACAAAATAATGAGTGTAAATGACAGTCGTGAAGCCAGATGTCAACATTGTTGTTTATAATGCCCATGATATTTATTTTCATTAAATCTATAAATTACATTAATCTATACATTAATTTACAGAGAGGTTTTTTTTTACTTTGCCTTCTTATCTAAGTGTATAAACCTAACTTCCCATGCAACTCTTCTAATTTTATAATTTTATATTCTGATTAGTAAATGTCATATATATTTTATTTAGTAAGAGCATTTCCAGACATGTTTATTTTGAATGAGATGCATTTTAAAAGAATACTTTCTGGCTGGTTATTGCTGGTACATACTGTTACTTTACTGTATAGTTACAGTATATTTTCAGTTAATTCCTGTAGACTTTTTTGCAATAGTATTATAAACAATGATGACTGTATTGCCACTCTCTTAGTTCAGGCTTGCTATAACAAAGTACCATAGACTGAGTTGTTCATAAACAGCACAAATTTATTTCTCCCAGTTCTGAAGACTGGAAGTCTGAGATCAGGGTGCCAGCATGGTCTGGTTCTGGTGAGGAAGCTCCTCCAGGTTACAGACGGCCAACTTCTCATTGTGCCCTCACACAGCAGAAAGAAAGTTAGAGAACTTGCTGGGATCCTTTTTACAAAAGCATTAATCCCATTTGTGAGGGCAGAATCTCTTGTGATAGATTAATTTATAATAAATGTATATTTTGTTCTTCATCCACAGTTCCAGGCTTACTACTCCTGAAGCTCTTGGAATTTCCTAAGTGATAAGAGCATTGGGAGCATCTTGGTTTTTTGTTTCGTTTTGTTTTTGGTCTTTAGTTCTCAGTTCCTAAAATCATTTCAGAGCCATAAAAGTGAAATGAGTGTCTTATTATTCATAACAAGCCCCTTTCAACCACAAATAAACTTATGTTAATGAGATGACTTTTAGAAATCACCTAATGATCGGGGGGTTGACTGCTAGGGGAAATAACCATGATTAGAGGGTTGCAACTTTCAGTCCCACTCCTTGACCTCTGGGGAGCGGAGAGGGACTAGAGTTTGAATTAGTCACCAATGGCCAATGATTTCATCAATCATGCTTTGAAGCCTTCATGAAAACCCAAAAGGACAGGGTTTGGAAAGACTCCAGGTTGGTGAACCATAATGGATCCCTGTTTGGGAGTCCTCAAACTCCACAGAGAAAGAAGCTCCTGCATTCAGGATCTTGTTCCTCATATGTCTTCATTCACATCCTTTAATAACCTTGTAATTAGCAAGTAATCTGTAATTAATCTGGTTTCCTGTAAACTGGTCTAATCAAACCTGGGGCAGGGGAAGGATTGTGGAAACCTCCAGTGTATAGCCAGTTGGTCAGAAGCACAGATAACCTGGACTTGTGACTGACATCTGAAGACTTTCAACAGTCTCATGGGACTGAGCCTTTAACCTGTGGGATCTGCTACTATCTCCACATAGGGTCAGAATTGAGTTAAATCTGTGGGATACCCAGTCAATGTCTGTAGAGAACTGGAGAATTGCTTGGTGTTGGGGGAAAAAAAATATTCTAACTCCCAAAGACCCCATCTCCTAATACCATCACATTTAGGTTAAGAACACAAACATTCAGTCAATTGCAGCCACCAATTTAATATTCTCCTTTATTGCTTTGGTTACAACAGCTGTGAATAACGTCAACCTACCCTGACTTCCTCCTGTTGTTTAAAATATCATACAACCTTGTATTTTTTTTTTAGTGTACAATTCAGTGTCTTGTTGTCTATTCACAAAGTATTTCAACCATCACCACTATCTAATTCTAGACTATCCTCAATCCCTCCAAAAGAAACCTCATACCCATTAGTGGTCACTCCTCATTCCTGCCTCCCCTCAGCCCTAGCAATTACTAATCTACTTTCTGCCTTTATGATATTGCATATATATGGGATCATAAAATGTTTTGTCTTTAGTGACAATATATGTGCATATATGTTTATAATTGGTATAGTTTCTTGACAGATTGATCCTTTTATAATCAGAAAATCTTCCTTGACTCTAGTAACAATTTTTTACTTAAAGACTATTTTGACTAATATTAGTATTATCTCTCCAATCTCTCTTTTGATTACTGTTTTGATGATATATCTTTTTCCATCCTTTTACTTTCAACCTATTTGTGTCTTTGATTTTAGTGTATCTCTTGTAGATAGGACATCCTTGCATCATTTATTGTATCCTTTTCACCAATTTTGCCTTTTGATTGGAGTGTTTAATCCATTTACATTTAATGTTATTACTAAAATGTAGGATTTATCTGTCATGTTGGTATTTCTTGTCTATATATTTCATGCCTTTTTGTTCCTCAATTTCTCCATTACTGCATTCTTTTGAATCAAACAGATATTTTCTAGTGTACCCTCAGGGTAATACTGGCTTCATGGAATGAAATTGTAAATTTTCCTTCCTCTTCTATTTTTTTGAATAGTTTGAGTAGAATAGGTATTAATTCTTCTTTAAATGTTTGATAGAATTCACCTGTGAAGTCATCTGGTCCTCGACCTTTTTTTGTTGGGAGTTGTTTCATTACTGATTCAATTTCATTGTTAGTAATCAGTCTGTTCAAATTTTACATTTTTCCCTGCTTCAGTTTTGGGAGGCTATAGGTTTCTAGGGATTTATTCATCTCTTATAGGTTGTCCAAGTTGTTACCATATAATTTTTCATAATATTATCATAATCCTTTGTATTTCTGTGGCATTGGTTATCGTCTCTCCTCCTTCCTTTCTGATTTTATTTATTTGTGTCCTCTTTTTTGTTGATAAGTCTGGCTAAAGTTTTATCTTTTCAGAGAACCAGCTCATGGTTTCATTGACCTGTTTTATTAGTTTTTTAGTCTCTATTTCATTTATTTCTGCTCTAATTTTTATTATTTCCCTCTTTCTACTGGCTTTAGGTTCTGTTCTTTCTCTAGCTCTTTTAGATGTAAGGTTAGCTTGTTTATTTGATATTTTTCTTGCTTTTGAGGTATGTCTGTCCTGCTATAAGCTTTCCTCTTAGAACTTCTTTTGCTGCATCCCAAAGATTTTGGACTGTTGTGTTTTCATTTTCATTTGTCTCCATGTATTTTCTTTAATTTCCTCTTTGATTTCTTGGTTAACCCATTCTTTGTTTAGTAGCATATTACTTATTCTCCATGTATTTATGTTCTTTCTAGATTCCAATATCATCTTAAAATAATCTAGTTAGAATTAGTATCAGCTTAATTTCAATTATAAACAAAAATTTGTTCCTATATAAATGTTCCCTCAAGTATTTTATACTGTTATGGGCTATATATTAGACTTTTATACATTGTATACCCTCCACCACAGATTTATAATTACTGCTTTATAAAATCATCATTTAAAGCTGATGAGAAAGAAACAAGTATTGGTGAGGATGTGGAGAAAAAGGAGCCCTTGTGCACTGCTGGTGGGAGTGCAAACTGGTGCAGCCACTGTGGACAACAGTATGGAGGTTCCTCAAAATAATTCAAATAGAACTACCATATGATCCAGTAATTCCACTACTGGATATTTACCCAAAGAATACAAAAACACTAATTTGAAAAGATACATGCAGCACTATGTTTATTGCAGCATTATTTACAACAGCTAAATTATGAAAGCAGCCCAAGTGTCCACTGACAGATTCATAGATAAAGAAGTCCATCTATTACCAGCCATAAAAAAGGATGAAATCTTGCCATTTGCAACATTGATGAATATAGATAGCATAATGCTAAGTGAAATAATTCAATCAGAGAAAGACAAATACCATATAATTTCACTCATATCTGGAATTTAAGAAACAAAACAACTGAAGGAAAAGACAAACCAAAAAAGACTTTTTCCTGTAAACAGGTCTAAGATTTTATTTATTTATTTGAACAGAAAGAGGGGGAGAGCACAAGAAAGGGGAGCAGCAGAGTCTTTTTCCAAAGACTGTATTCCTGCTTGTGAGTGATCACTAAAGTCTCTATTCCTTTAGCTCATGTTCAGTTGTTTTGACAGAGATTTCCTTGAATGCCAGGAACTTAAGTAAACAAACCAAAAAAGAAAAAGAAAGAAAAAATACACATACAAAAAACACTAACACTTTTCTCAGTCTTTGCAGATTGGCTCTGTTCTGGGGTACTCCATCAACATTTAGCAAGTCTTCCATGGAACTAGGGCTAAGCTTGAGATAAAAGTTCAGGGTCTTCTCTAGTCTTTTCTGGGCATGCATCTCGCCCTATGTGTGGCTTTCTAAATTCCCCCACATACATGTGTACTTTTGAATATCCTACTTTTCCAAAGACTCTCCCCAGGTTTTACACCTGGGGCATAGGCACTCTGTTGTACATCTCAACCAGTAAGCTTCTCCCCCAGGCATCTGCAGTTTGTTAAATCCTCTTATAGTGTTTTCAAGCAATGCCCAACACTTTTACACACTGTTCCAGGTTAGGTAAAACAGAGATGAGGGGCTCTGTCAGTCCTTCAGCTAGGCCCCAGATAGGTTAGAAGAGACACACAATAATTTGCAATAAAGTCTGTTTTGCTCTATCTGGAACCAGGGACCAAGTTTTAAGATTGGTCTGCCACGGCTTTAAGACTGCCACCATGACTGAACTCTACCTTTGAAACTAACACACTATTTGTAAATTAATTTAATAAAAATTTTTTAAAAATTAAAAAAACCTGCCACCATGATGGGGAAGGAGTAGGACAAGGTTAAGAAAAATGCCACAAAACTTTCCTACCATTTTCAAGTTGCCTTTTACTTGGTTGCTATCATTTTTTTTTTTTTGATTTCTAGAGTTCTGACAATGTTGGTTCTGAGTGTTTCTGCTTGTTTTTCAATGTTCCTGTAAGGGAACAAGAGCTAAGAACGTCCTACTCTGCCATTTTACTGCTATCGTTCTTCTAAAGCAAGTTCCAAAATTTAGAAGAAAAGGGTCTCTGAACTTCATTTTCTTTTTCAAGATTATTTTGCCTATTCTGGATTCTTTGCCTTTCCATATAAGTTTTAGGATCAGCTCACTGATTTCTGCCCCTGAAAAAAAAAAAAAAACCCTACTGAGATTGTTTTAGGGATTGTGTTAAATCTATAGATCAATCTAGGAAAAAATTATCATCTTAATAATATTGTTTTCCAACCAATGAACATTGAATGTCTCTCCATTTATCTAAATCTCCTTTAATTTCTCTCAACAAAATCATTTGGTGTTCAGTTATAAGAGTCTTGATAAATATAATCCTAAGGATTCTATTCTTTTTAATGCTTTTGTGAATGGAACTGTTTTCTTAATTTTATTTTCATTATTATTATTTTCATATTAATGAAAATTAATGAATTATTTCATTAATTTTATTTTCAGATTACTCATTACTGGTGAATAGAAAAACAATTGATTTTTGTTGTGGATTTGTAAAACTGTCTTTATTCACAGACATGATTATCTACTTAGAAAAGCCAAAAATTTGTAAACAAAAAATGTTACTAGAATAAATGAGCTTAGCAAAGATATAAGATCAATGCACAAAAATCAATTTATATATTAGCAATGAAGAAATATAAATTAATGTCTAAAAACACCATTTAAAAATATCAAAAATGACCTATTTATAGGTAAATCTAACAAAATATGTCAAGCACCTGTTCACTGAGAACTACAAAACATTGTTGAGATAAATAAGAACAAAATAAATGGAAAGATATACTATTTTCTTGGATCAGAAAACTCAATATTATTAAGATATCAATCCCCCCTAAACATTATATAGATTTAGTGCAGTTCCAATCAAAATGCCAGCAGAGTTTTTTGAATTGACCTGGTTATGATAGCATTTATATGGAAAGGCAAAGGGCATAGAATACCCAAAACAATATTGAGAAGAAACAAAGTTGGAGGACTCATACTATTTGATTTCAGAACTTTCTAAAAGCTACAGGATACAAAACAGGGTGGTATTAATGACATGATAGTCATGTTATCTATACCCTGCCTTGTTTCTCAAAGATTTTAATAGTTTTAAGAAAACACTTACTAACCAGTTTGTACACAGGTGATGTAACTGATCTGAAAAACTGTCCCTAGACTTCCTGGAAGTCAAAGGGCAAAAGGGATGCAACAGCTACAAACCTCTGCCTGCTTCCCTTCTGTTCAGAATTAACAGCAAATGATCAGTTTGCAAGGGGACTGTTCTCGGGAAGTTAAAAAATATGAAATCCCAAATTACCTTTTCAGCGCAATATTAAGCAATGTATTTGTAGCATCCCATAGCATTCTTTAGTTTCATTCTCTTCATAAACAAACTTGTAATAGTTAATAAGTTTTAAATCCTCTGAGGCTAAAGAGTTGGTTGTTTTTTGCATATCCTGTGATTTCCATCTTGCCTTACCTATATTGGGTTTAAAAGACCTCTACGTTTTATCACCAATATGAGCACATCTCTTTTTATTTTATACTTACTTTCATGAAATAAGAAGTGCAAAATGTAATGAAGCCCTCAAATAACCTTTAAAAAGATGCATCTGGGGTGACCATACAACACCAGCACATGCCTGCTCAGGAGGAGCATGTTGGTTCAGGGGCTCATGTAAGTGCACATGTGCGGATAGCACTATAGCCTCCATACTCACAGACACTCACACCAAGCTGGTCCTTCTCCTAAGGGCCCACATCACAGTAGGACTAGCCAAGAGCCATGCCCCCGGGTCTTTTGTGAGCTGTCCCTACAAGATTCCTGGTTACTGTTGCTCCCTCTCCTGGAACAAGCTCAGCAGAAGTTGTGGCTCAAGCGTACTCATCTCTACTTGCCCTGGGACCTGTCCTCACCTATGGCCTTTGCCTCCTCGCTGCCATCTACTCTCAACCCCCTTGCTCCCAACCTGTGGACCTTCCCTGCACCACCCAGCCAGCAGGGCTGTCACAGGACATAGCTATGGTCACCTTTGGTCCACAGGAGCTCTAGTCTCCAGAGAGGAGCATATCCTGAACAACATGTGGTCAGATTTGACAAATAAAGATAGAGTGCCCGGGCAAATTTGGTGTCAGATAAACTAGAAGTAATTTTTTAGTCTGAGAACTTCCCCCAAAATATTCATTTTTATCTGAAATTCATATTTGCAACTTACATTCTATCTGGTGACCCTCAGAGCACAAGATGTGACTCTGACCTTCAGTCTGCTGGTGAGATGTTAGCAGACATGAGGTGGGAGAAGCTTATGACCACCTCCGCTCCTGAGTGATGAAGCCTTTGGAAGGATGAGAGGCAGATGGCCCATGGGGCTCCTAAGTCAGCTGGTAGCCACACCTGCACTGGCATAAGGGGTTAGACACCACCCTACAACCCACATGGTGAAGTTTGTGTTTGGGGTCTGGCAAGAGATAGCTGATGTACCAGGTCAACAAAGCTTCCAGAGAAGGTCTTCAGCCCCAGCTTCCCCACAGTCTGCCCTAATCCAATCCTACATAGAAATCCTGGAGGTATTCCTTCAACTTCCAAGGGTGCCCTTAATTATTCATGCATTTCAGAACTAAAATTTTTATCAAAAGCTGTACTGGGGTGGGTTTTTTTTTGTATGTATTATTATATTTTTAAGTACTAAGGAGGGAAGGATGAAAGAAGAGAGGGGAAGGAAGGGTGATTTAAAAATAAATTCCACGTTGGTAAAGGAGCTAAATCTAAAGAGCAAAGTTTAAAACTTTTAGAAAACAGGAGAAAAATTTTATGAAGTCAGAGAGGAAATGGAGTTCTTAAAAATATCTGAGCTTAAAAATATTAACCCCAAAAAAGAGTACAAAACCATGAAAGAATTACAAATATAATCATATTAAATACTTAAAAAAAACATAAATAGGGGCACCTGGGTGGCTCAGTGGGTTGAGTATCTGACTCTTGGTTTCAATTCAAGTTGTGATCTCAGGGTCGTGGAATTGAGCCCCACACTGGGCTCCACGCTCAGCATGGAGTATGCTTCAGATTCTCCCTCTCTCTCCCTCTGCCCCTCCCAACCATGCTCTCTCTCTAAAATAATTAAATAAATCTTTTTGAAAAAATCATAAATAAAAAGAAAAGATGATCTTTTGGCTTGGAGAAGACCCTGCAACACAGGACCAAAGAGGGTTAATATGAAGAATTAAAAAAAAAAACCCACAACACAGAAATAAAAATATAAACAACTCATTAGAAAATTGAGCAAAATGTATGAGGTGGTACATTATGAAAAACAAACCTAACTGTTCAGTAAACATGGGAAGAAGGTCTGCTTTCCTGGTCAACAAGGAAATGTATATTTCCTTGCAAACTATGACATACCACATCACATGTATCACATCTTCTCATGTTAAAGTCCCCCAGCACCAAATGTTGGAAAGGTGGGAGGGTAAATTGATACAATTATGAATCTGGTACATCTAGTAAATCCTAAGGTGCATACACTTTAGGAACAAACATTCGTTCTCAAGTAGAGAGATACTCTAGAGAATCACCCCACTTATACCCTAGAAAACCTATATGAGAAAATGTGTTGTAGGCAGTTTTTAATAGCAAAATACTAGGGAGTGGGGTGGACACCGAATAGATACCTACAGGACAAGACATATAAACTGTGGGATATTCATATACAGACATCTTATGTTAGCAATCCAAATGAATTAACAAGAACTACAGGCAGCCACACTGACAAATCCCAAAAACAAGTTGGACAAAAAGAGCAAAACAAGAGCATATACTATTTAGTGATACATAAACAAACAGTAAAAGTATGAACCTGCACATTGGTGAGATCAACAGTAACCTGGGATAGGTCTTACCCTAGAGAAGAGGAGGGGACAGGATCATGGCAGGTGGTGGGGCTCTACACCACACTTGTATGCATTTCTGTGATGCTTTGCCTTTTTCAACATTAGACCACTGATACTATATGGGTCAGGTTCTGGCTGAGCAACTGCCCTGAGCAGGACTTAATGCCTGTGGGGACAAGGATACCCAGATCTGCAGGGTTAACAAGATGTCCCTACATGGGTATGAATAGACACTTATAGGATGCTTTTATATCTACTTATTGGTTTTACTTTGGTAAATATTTAAGGGTTTATCAAAAGTTCTTTTTTATGTAAGTCTACATTTTTCTAACATGAAAAACAATATTCAATTGATTCACTTGACATATTTGTAGGAATAAAGCATGTTCTAAGATATATATATATGCATATTATATATATAAGCATGTAAATATATATCCTTTTTAAAGTCATGTAATACTTTTAATGCCTTAAAATAATCTAGTAAATGCAAATTTCATGCTAAAAATCTTTTTATTTTTATTATCTTTTGGAGTTATGTTAGCCACATTTTAGAAAGAGCATTCATTCAAAACAGGCCAGGAAAGTGCTAGAAAGATTCTTGCATTTCTTGCATAATATCTGAAAATTTTCTGACAAAAAATGGGGGGAACTACTCACAGAAATCCAATATTTGTGCATTCCACATTTACAAGATAAAATTATTACAAACTCACCTCTGCTTTGTGAGGAATGAATCAAAATCTCGGTCCACAGAAGCCCAGCAGCTCTGCCCAGCTGCCCTGCTGGGGTAGGGGGTTGAGGGGTCTGCTTTGTTGACTCCCTGCTGTAGCCTGCAGTTGCTGGTGGCAGGTCCTGCCAGTTCTGGCCTTCCCAGGCCAGCATGCATGGGAGAAGATGTCTGATGTAGCTCCATCTCCAGCACACCAGAGGTCAGCCCACCATCTTTGTTCTCTAGATGCATGTTCCGTTCTCACTCTTCTCACTAGGTTAGCCAGAAAGAAACCACCGTTGATGAAAAGCAAATTGGGAATATTGTTTGCACCTTGGGGAACACATATGGAATCCATTCAGTCTCTCTCTACCCTTGTTATTTTTTGGCCTCTTATAATGAGGCCCTTCCAGGGTTCCAGCATTCTAATATCATATGGGAAACAGTGTATGCTCATCTCCAAGGATGAACATTGTAGCACATTTCACACTAGCCATGACCTAAGTATTCAACAAGAAAGCATTAGTTAAGTAAGTTGTAATATGTGCATAGTATGAAATACTATGCAACTAAAAATGATCTAAAGGGATACTGATTGGTAGTGGGAAATATTAAGGGTACAGAAAACAACATTGTTAAACTAGGATATTTTTCTTGAAATAAATATATACATAGCATATGCATAGAACAGAAGACCAAAAAGACCCAGCATCCAAATATTATTACCTCTGGGTGGTAAGGACTTTCTCCTTTGTTTCTGTCTATGCTATGGTTTTATGGGTTTTTGCATCCCCCACTTTTTAAATTTTTTTTTATTTTTTAATTTTATTCTTGTGTTTCATTTTGGCTTTGTTTTTTGGTTGTGGCTTCTGACCACTCTGGATTTTGCTAGGGTGCATCTTGCTTGGGACGTGGTTGATATTTTGGCCTCTGCTCATTCACTCAACCATCCCTCAACAGAATGACTAGGAGGAGGAACTCTCAATAAAGAAAAGAAACAGAGACAATGTCCTCTGCCACAGAACTAATGGATATGGATATAAGCAAGCTGTCAGAGATAGAATTCAGGATAGTACTCATAAAGTCAATAGCTAGGCTTGAAAAAAGCACTAGTGACAATATAGAATCTCTAAGAGCAGAAAAGAGATCTAATCGGGCTGAACTAAAAAATGCTAGGAATGAGATGCCGTCTAAACTGGATAATCTAACAGCCAGGGCAAATGAGGCAGAAGAGAGAATTAGTGATCTAGAAGATAAACTGATGGAAAGGAAGTTGAGGAAAACAGATATAGGCTGCTAGTAGCACAAGAGAAAAGGATTTGAGAGATTAATGATACCATTAAGTGTTCCAATCTCAGAATTATTGGGATCCTCGAGGGGGTGGAGAAAGAAAGAGGGCTAGAAGGTATATTTGAGCAAATCATAGCTGAGAACTTCCCTTATCTGGGGAAGGAAACAAGCATTCGAGTCCAAGAGGCAGAAAGGACCCCTCCCAAAATCAATAAAAATAGTCAACACACTGACACATAATAGTGAAGCTTGCAAATTTTACAGCCAAAGACACAATCCTGAGAATAGCCAGGGAGAGGAGGTTCCTGACATATGGAGGGAAGAATATCAGAATAACATCAGACCAGTCCACAGAAACCTGGCAAGCCAGAAAGGGCTAGCAAGATATATTCAGGGTACTAAATGAAAAGAACATGCAGCCAAGAACACTTTATCTAGCAAAGCTGTCATTCAGAATGGATGGAAAGATAAAGAGCTTTCAGGACAGGTAGAAACTGAAAGAATATGCAACCACCAAGCCAGCCCTGCAAGAAATATTAGGGAGTTTTGTAAGGGAAGAGAGACCCTAAGAGTCACATAGACCAGAAAGAAACAGAGAAAATCTATAGAAACAGGGACGTTACAGGCAATACAATGGAACTACAGTCATATCTTTCAGTAGTTACTCTGAATGTAAATGGGCTGAATGCTCCTATGAAAGGACACAGGGTTTCAGATTGGATTAAAAAAGCAGGACCCATCCATATGCTGTCTACAAGAGACCTATTTCGAACCTAAAGATACCTCCAGATTGAAACTGAGGGGCTGGAGAACAATTTACCATGCTAATGGACCTCAAAAGAAAGCTGGGGTAGTAATCTTCATATCAAACAAATTAGATTTTAAACCAAAGACCATAATAAGAGAGGTAGAGGGACACTATATCATACTTAAAGGGTCTATCCAACAAGAAAATCTAACAATTGTAAATATCTATGCCCCCAACATGGGAACAGCCAATTATATAAACAAATTAATAACCAAAATAGGGCGCCTGGGTGGCTCAGTTGGTTAAGCGACTGCCTTCGGCTCAGGTCATGATTCTGGAGTCCCAGGATCGAGTCCCACAACAGGTTCCCTGCTCAGCAGCGAGTCTGCTTCTCCCTCTGACCCTCTTCCCTCTCGTGCTCTCTCTCTCTCATTCTCTCTCTCTCAAATAAATAAAATCTTTAAAAAAAAACCTTTAAAAAATTAATAACCAAAATAAACATATTGATAATAATACATTAATAGTAGGAGACCTCAAAACTCCACTCACAGCAATGGACAGATCATCTAAGCAGAAGATCAACAAAGAAACAAGAGCTCTGAATCACACATTGGACCAGATGGACTTCGTAGATATATACAGAACATTCCATCATAAAACAACAGAATACTCATTCTTCTCAAATGGACATGGAACTTTCTCTAGAATAGAGCACATACTGGGTCACAAATCAGGTCTCAGCTGATACCAAAAGATTGAGATTATTCCCTGCATATTTTCAGACCACAATGCTTTGAAACTGCAACTCAACCATAAGAAGAAATTTGCAAGGAACTCAAACACTTGGAAGTTAAAGAGCGTCCTGCTAAAGAATGAATGATTGGGTCACCCAGGAAATTCAAGAAGATTGTAAACAATTCATTGAAACTAATGAGAATGAAAACACATTGGTCCAAAACCTATGGGATACTGCAAAGGCGGTCCTAAGAGGGAAATACATAACCATCCAAGCCTCTCTCAAAAAATTGGAAAAATCCCAAATTCACAAGCCAAACTTAAACGTAAAGGACCTGGAGAAAGAACAGCAAATAAAGCCTAAACCAAACAAGAGAAGAGAAATAATAAAGATTAGAACAGAAATCAAGGAAATATAAACCAGAACCAGTAGAACAGATCAATGAAACTAAAACCTGGTTCTTTGAAAGAATTAATAAGATCAATAAACCTCTGGCCAGACTTATCCAAAAGAAAAAAGAAAGGACCCAAATCAATAAAATCATGAATGAAAGGGGAGAGATCACGACCAATACCAAGGAAATAGAGACAATTATTAGAACTTATTACCAGCAGGCATATGCCAACAAACGAGGAAATGAGGAAGAAATGCATGCGTTCTTGGACACTTATAAACTACCAAGACTGAAAAAGGATGAAATGGACAATCTGAATAGACCAATAACCAGTAAAAAAATTGAAGAAGTAATAAAAAACCTCCCAAAAAACAAGAGTACAGAGCCAGATGGCTTCCCAGGGGAATTCTACCAATCATTTAAAGAGGAAATCATACCTATTCTACTGCAGCTGTTCCAAAAAATAGAAACAGAAGGGAAACGTCCAAACGTGTTCTATGAGGCCAACATTACCCTGATCCCAAAACCAAAGACCCCATCAAAAAGGAGAATTACAGACCACTATCCCTGATGAACATGGATGCCAAAATACTTAACAAGATCCTAGCCAATAGGATCCAAAAGTACATTAAAAGGATTATCCACCACTGACCAGGTGGGATTTATTCCTGGGATGCAAGGGTGGTTCAACATTCGCAAATCAATCAAAGAAAAGACAAGAACCATATGATTCTCCCAATTGATGCAGAAAAAGCATTTGACAAAATACAGCATCCTTTCCTAACTAAAACTTTTCAGAGTGTAGGGATAGAGGGAACATTCCTCAACATCATAAAAACTATTTACGAAAAGCCCACAGCAAATATCATTCTCAATGGGGAAAAGCTGAGGGCTTTTCCATTAAGGTCAGGAACATGACAGGATGCCCCCTCTCACCACTATTGTTCAACATGGTACTAGAGTTCTAGCCTCAGCAATCAGACAACAAAAAGAAATAAAAGGTATTCAAATTGGCAAGGAAGAAGTCAAACTCTCTCTTCACAGATGACATGATACTTTATGTGGAAAACCCAAAAGACTCTACCCCCAAATTACTAGAACTCATACAGCAATTCAGCAACATGGCAGGATACAAAATCAATGCTTAGAAATCAGTTGCATTTCTATACACTAACAATGTAACTGAAGATAGAGAAATTAAGGAATCAATTCCATTTACACTAGGACCAAAAACCATAGGGTACCTAGGAATAAACCTAACCAAAGAGATGAAGTATCTATACTTAAACTACAGAACACTTATGAAGGAAATTGAGGAAGATGTAAAGAGATGGGAAAACATTCCATGCTTGTGGATTGGAAGAATAAACATTGTTAAAACGTCTATGCTACCCAGAGCAATCTACACTTTCAATGCCATCCCTATCAAATTACCATTGACATTTTTCACAGAGCTGGAACAAACAATCCTAAAATTTGTATGGAACCAGAAAAGACCCCGAATCACCAAGGGAATGTTGAAAAAGAAAAACAAAGCTGGGGACATCATGATGCCTGACTTCAAGCTATATTACAAAGCTATGATCAACAAGACAGCCTAGTATTGGCACAAAAACAGACACATAGATCAATGGAACAGAATAGAGACCCAAGAAGTGGACCCTCAACTCTATGGCCAACTAATCTTTGACTAATCTGGAAAGAATATCCAATGGAAAAAAAGTCTCTTCAGTAAATGGTGCTGGGAAAATTGGACAGCCACATGTAGAAGAATGAAACTGGACCATTCTCTTACACCATACACAACTATAAACTCAAAATGGATGAAAGACCTAAATGTGATAGAGGAATCCATCAAAATCCTAGAAGAGAACATAGGCAGTAACCTCTTTGACATGGGCCACAGCAACTTCTTTGAAGATACATCTCTAAAGGCAAGGGAAACAAAAGCAAAAATGAACTTTTGGGACTTGATCAAGGTAACAAGTTTTTGGGTGCCTGGGTGGCTCAGTCAGTTAAGCGTCTGCCTTTGGCTCAGGTCATGATCCCAGGGTCCTGGGAGAAGTGGGGAGCCTGCTTCTCCCTCTCCCTCTGCCCTTCCCCCTGCTTGTGCTCTCTCTCTCAAATAAATAAATAAAATCTTTTAAAAAAGATAACAAGCTTCTGCACAGCAAAGGAAACAGTCAACAAAACTAAGAGGCAACCCATGGAATGGGAGAAGATATTTGCAAATGACATTACAGATAAAGGGATGATATCCAAGATATATAAAGAACTTCTGAAACTCAACATCCAAAAAAACAAATAATTCAATCAATAAATGGGTAAAAGACATGAACAGACACTTCTCCAAAGAAGACATACAAATGGCTAACAGACATGTAAAAATGTTCATCATCACTAGCCATCAGGGAAATACAAATCAAAACCACAGTGAGATACCACCTTATACCAGTTACAATGGCAAAAATTAACAAAACAGGAAACAATAAATGTTGGCGAGGATGTGGAGAAAGGGGAACCCTCTTATACTGTTGGTGGGAATGCAAGCTGGTACAGCCACTCTGGAAAACAATATGGAGATTCCACAAGATGTTAAAAATAGAGCTACCCTACAACCCAGCAATTGCACTACTAGGTATTTACTCCAAAGATACAGATGTAATGAAAAGAAGGGGCACATGCACCCCAATGTTCATAGCAGCAATGTCCTCAATAGCCAAACTGTGGACGGAGACAAGATGCCCTTCAACAGATGAATGGATAAAGAAGATGTGGTACATATATACAATGGAATATTAGCCATGAGAAAGTATGAATACCCACCATTTGCATCAACATGGATAGAACGGGGGGGGATTATGCTAAGTGAAATAAATCAAGCAAAGAAAGACAATTATCATATGGTTTCACTCATATGTAACATAAGGAATAGTGCAGAGGACCATAGGGGAAGGGAGGGAAAACTGAATGGGAAGATCAGAGAAGGAGACGAACCATGAGAGACTCTGGACTCTGGGAAACAAACTGAGGGTCACAAAAGGGGGGGGTGGGGGAATGGGGTAATTGAATGATGGGCATTAAGGAGGGCATGTGTTGTGATGAGTCCTGGGTGTTATATGCAACTAATCAATCATTGAACACTAAATCAGAAACTAATGATGTACTATATGTTGGCTAACTAAGCATAATTTTTTTAAAAAAAGACAAATATCATATCAGACAAATGAGGTTTTAAACCAAAGACTATAACAAGAGATGAGAAAGGGCATTATATCATAATTAAGGGTTCTATCTATCAAGAAGATCTAACAGCAGCACCTAAATGAATAAAATCAGTGAATAACAAACATAAACTCATTGATAATAATACAGTTATAGTAGTGGACTTTAACACCCCACTTACAGCAATGGACAGATCATCTAAGCAGAAAATCAACAAGAAAACAATGGCTTTGAATGATAGACTGGACCACATGGACCTACAAACATATTCAGAATATTTCATCCTGAAGCAGCAAAATACAAATTCTTTTCCTTTTTTTAAGATTTATTTATTCATTTTGGAGAGAGAAGGAGAGAGTATGCATGGGGGAAGGGCAAGAGAGGGAGAGCGAGAATCTCAAGCAGACTCCCTGCTGAGTGCAGAGACCCACACTAGGCTCCATCCCACAATCCTGAGATCATGACCTAAGCCAAAATCAAGAGTCCAAACCTAACAAATTGAGCCAACCACGTGCCCCTACACATTCTTTTCTAGTGCACATGGAACATTCTCCAGAATAAATTACATACTCGGTCAAAAATCAGCCCTCAACAAATACAAAAAGATTGAGATCATACTGTGCATATTATCAGACCACAGTATTATAAAACCTGAAGTCAACCACAAGAAAATATTTAGAAAGACCACAAATACATGTAGGTTAAAGAACATCCTACTAAAGAATGTGTAGGTTAAAGATTTTTTTTATTTATTTATTCATGAGAGACAGAGGAGGAGAGAGAGAGAGGGAGAGAGAGAGAGGGAGAAGCAGAGGGAGAAGCAGGCTCCCAAGGAGCAGGGAGCCCGATGCGGGACTCGATCCCAGGACCCTGGGATCATGACCTGAGACGAAGGCAGACGCTTAACCATCTGAGCCACCCAGGCGCCCCAAGAATGTGTAGGTTAAAGAACACCCTACTAAAGAATGAATGTGGGAAACGAGGTGTGGGCAGAAAGGGGGCCACCCCCTCACCCGTCATGCAATGCATGTTCATGGGGAACCTGATGCTAAACCATTCGTAGACAACCTGCTTCTGGGTTGGGCTTTTGTACGTAGCAAGGCAGCTCCCTCAGTATGATCTATTGAAAGTCAACCCTCCAAACAAGGGTTTGTAAAAGAAGAGGAAAAAAAGAAAATAACAAAGGGTAAAAAAAAAGGATGAATGGGTTAACCAGGAAATTAAAGAAGAAATGAAAAAATACATGGAAGAAAATAAAAATGAAAACACAACGGTCCAAACCGTTTGGATGTAGCAAACACAGTCATAAAAGGGAAGTATATTGCAGTACTGGCCCACCTCAAGAAGCAAGAAAAATCTCAAATACACAACTTAACCTCACACCTAAAGGAGCTAGACACGGAACAAATAAAGTGTAAAGCCCTCAGAAGAAGGGAAATAGTAAAGAGTAGAACAGATCAGTGATATAGAAATTAAAAAAAAAAAAAGTAGAACAGATCAGCAGAAGATGGTTCTTTGAAAGAATTAACAAAATTGACAACCCCCTAGCTAGAATTATGAAAAAGAAAAGAAGGACCCAAATAGATAAAATCATGAATGAAAGGGGAGAGACAACAGAAATACAATTATAAGAGAATACTATGAAAAAGTATATGCCAAGAAACTGGGCAACAGGGAAGAAATGGAAAAAATCCTAGAAACCCACAAACTACCAAAACTGAAACAGGAAGAAACAGAAAACTTGAACGGACCTATAACCAGCAAAGAAATTGAATCAGTAATCAAAAATCTCCCAACAAACAAGAGTCCATGGCCAGGTGGTTTTCCAGAGAATTCTACCAAACCTTTAAAGAAGTAATATCTATTCTTCTGAAAAAGTTCCAAAAAAATAGAAAGGGAAGGAAAACTTCCAAACTCATTCTACAAAGCCAGTATTAACTTGATTCCAAAACCAGGCAAAGACCTCACTACAAAGGAGAATTACAGGATGATATCTCTGATGAACATGGATGCAAAAATTCTCAATAAAATAGTAGCAAATCGAATTCAACAGTACATTTTTTAAAGATTTTATTTATTTATTTGAGAGAGAGAGCACAAACAGGGGGAGGGGCAGAGGGATAAGCAGATGCCAGACATGGGGCTCAATCGATCCCAGGACTCCAGGATCATGACCTGAGCCGAAGGCAGATGTTTAACCAACTGAGCCAACTAGGCGCCCCAAGAATTCAACAGTACATTAAAAGAATTATTCATTGTGATCAAGTGGGATTTATTTCCGGGATCCTGAGGTGGTTCAACAATTGAAATCAACCAATGTGATACACCACATTAATAAGAGAAAGAAGAAGAACCATATGATCCTGTCAATAGATGCAGAAAAAGCATTTGACAAAATACAGAATCGTTTTTTGATTAAAACGCTCAACAAAGTAGGGATAGATGGAATATACCTCAATATCATAAAGGCCCTATACAAAAATCCATAGCTAATATTATTCTCAATGTGGAAAAACTGAGAGCCTTTCCCCAACAGTCATGAACAAGGCAAGGGTGTCCACTCTCACCATTACTATTTAACATAGTATTGGAAGTCTTAGCCTCAGCAGCCAGATAACAAAAAGAAATCAAATTCATCCAAGTTGGCAAGAAGAAGTCAAACTTTCACCTATTTGCAGATGACATGATACTCTATGTAGAAAACCCAAAAGACTCCACCAAAACAACTGCTAGAACTCAGAAAATGAATTCAGCAAAGTTGTAGGATATAAAATCAATGTGCAGAAATCTGTTGCATTTCTATACACCAATAATGAAACAGCAGAAAAAGAAATCAAGGAATTGATCCCATTTGCAATTGCACCAAAAACCATAAGATACCTAGGAATAAACCTAACTAAAGAGGTAAAGGATCTGTACTCTGAAAACTACAGAACACTTATGAATGAAACTGAAGAGGACACAAAGAAATGGAAAAGCATTCCATGCTCATGGATTGGAAGAACAAACATTGTTAAAAATGTCTATACTACCCAAAACAATCTACAGATTTAAGGCAATCCCTATCAAAATACCATCAGCATTTTTCATAGAGCTAGAACAATCCTAAAATTTGTACAGAACCACAAAAGACCCCAAATATGCAAAGCATTTCGGAAAACAGAAAAACAAAAGTGGATTTCACGATTCTGGATTTCAAGCTCTATTACAAAGTTATAGTCATTAAGACAGTATGGTACTGGCACAAAAACAGACACATAGACCAATGGAACAGAATACAGAACCCAGAAATGGACCCACAACTATATGGTCAACTAATCTTCAACAAAGCAGGAAAGAATATCCCATGGAAAAAAAGGGTCTCTTCAACAAATGGTGTTGGGAAAACTGGTCAGCTACATGCAAAAGAATGAAACTGGACCACTTTCTTACACCATACACAAAAATAAACTCAAAATGGATGTAAAACCTAAATGATCATAAAGACCTAAATATGAATAGACATTTTTCCAAAGAAGACATCCAGATGGCTGACAGACACATGAAAAGATGCTCAACACTCATCATCAGGGAAATGCAAATTAAAACCATGATGAGATACCACCTCACACCTGTCAGAATGGCTAAAATTAACAACACAAGAAACAACAGGTATGGGCAAGGATATGGAGAAAGACAATTATATGGTTTCACTCATATGTGGAATATGAGAAACAGCATGAAGGATCATAGGGGAAGGGAGGGAAAATGGAATGGAAAGAAAGAGAGGGAGACAAACCATGAGAGACTCTTAACTATAGGAAACAAACTGAGGTTGCTGGAGGGGATGTGGGTGGGGGGATGGTGTAATTGGGTGAGGGGCATTAAGGAGGGCATGTGATGTGATAGCACTGGGTGTTATATGCAACTGATGAATTATTGAACTCTACATCCTAAACTAATAATGTACTATATGTTGGCTAATTGAATTTAAATAAAATTTTTTAAAAAAATTTGTTAATTACCATACAGAGCAATATTGGCTTCTGGAGTAGAATTCAGTGATTCATTGCTTGCATACAACACTCAGTGCTCATCACAAGTGCCCTCTTTAATACCCATCACCCATCTAGCCCAGCCCTCAGTCATCTCCCTCTATCAACCCTGTTTGTTCTCTATCATTAAGAGTCCTTATGGCTTGTTTACCTCTTTCCTTTTTTTCTCTTCCCCCTTCCCATATGTTTATCTGTTTTGTTTCCTAAATTCCAAATATGAGTGAGATTGTATGGTATTTGTCTTTCTCTGACTTATTACACTTAACATAAGACACTCTAGCTCTGTCCACATTGTTGCAAATGGCAAGGTTTCATTCTTTTTGATGGCTGAATAACACTCCACTGTGTGTATATATGTGACATCTTCTTTATCTGTTCATTTGGACTCTCTCCAGTTTGGTTGTTGTTGACAATGCTGCTATAAACACTGGGTGCATGTACTCCTTCGAATCTATTTTTGTATTCTTTAAGCAAATAGCTAGTAGTGCAATTAGTGGGTTGTAGGGTAGTTTTATTTTTAACTTTTTTAAAAAGATTTTATTTATTTATTTGACAGAGAGAGAGGGAACACAGGCAGGGGGAGTGGGAGAGGGAGAAGCAGGCTCCCCACTGAGCAGGGAGCCCAACACGGGGCTCAATCACAGAACTCTGGGATCATGACCTGAGCCACACGGGCATCCCTATTTTTAACTTTTTGAGGAACCTCAAAACTGTTCTCCAGAGTGGCTGCACCAGTTTGCACTCCCACTAACAGTGCAAGAGGGTTCCCCTTTCTCCACACTTTCGCTAACATTTTAATTAAAAAAATAAAAAAGATAGGGGCTCCTTGTGTTGGGCTCCTTGCTCAGCGGGGTCTGCTTCTCCCTCTCCCTCTGCCCTGTTTGTGCTCTCTCTCACTCTCCTTCTCTCTCAAATAAAATCTTTAAAAATAAATTAATTAATTAAAATAATTTTTAAAAAGATACATCTCAGGACTTTTGCTCCCAGGAAGACAGAGTAGACCTACCTTTCCCTCCTCCTCTTGCTAAGTACAATGAAAAACCTGACATTTTGTATAAAACAACCATTAGAAGACTCTGAAAGGTAGAGAAAAAGAAAACTGGTTAGGGACTCAATAAATGACACAGCAGTGAAGCCCCTGAATTTTTATTTTTGTCTCATATATCCCAGACAGGGTGCTGAAGAAGTTGGCAACCTGGAAACACCAACAAGCACAAACCAAGAAAAGCCTGCTTTTTCTAGCCAAAGCAGTAGTTAAGGCACAGCTTAGTAGAACAAAAAACTTTTGAGCAATAATTGCTTTACTGCAGCCAAATGCTGCAAACCCACATCCACCCAAGACAGCAAAGGCCAAGTGAGGTACCTAAACCTCTACCCTCCCCAGGCTAAAATAAGGGGTCCAGGGCGCCTGGGTGGCTCAGTTGGTTAAGCGACTGCCTTCGGCTCAGGTCATGATCCTGGAGTCCCGGGATCGAGTCCCGCATCAGGCTCCCTGCTCAGCGGGGAGTCTGCTTCTCCCTCTGATACTCTTCTCTCTCGTGCTCTCTATCTCTCATTCTCTCTCTCAAATAAATAAATAAAATCTTTTAAAAAAATAAAATAAAATAAGGGGCCCAGGCCCCCATCCCTATTGGTGTCAGAAAAGACTGATGAGGATCTGGGATGTTCATCTCTGCTGGGTGTTAGGGAGTCCCACCTCCTCCCTACACACCCCTCACCTCCCTGTGTGGGCAGAGATAACTTCCTGCAATAAAAGGAACCCTTCCTCCTTCTTGCTAAGGTGTCAGAGGAGGCCAAGTGGAAAGTCAGGACTTTAACCACTGCTTGGCATTAATAAGGAAACCCCCAATGGTGTCATTAGAAGCCACATAAGGAGAAGTAATAAGATGAACTACCCTCTTCCATGTGGGATGGTATAGCAGAGGCCCAGTGGGGAGCCAGAGTTCTCATCCTCGCCCAGCAATAATAGAGAATCCTTCCTCATCTTGATGCCAACCGAGGCCAAGTGAAAAACGGGCTTCTAACCCCACTTCTGCTGGAGTGGTGTCAGAGGAAGCCAGTTAAACATGCACTTTAAATAGGAATATAGAGTCTCATAATACCCAAAATGTGCAATGAAACTCATAAGGTTTCAATAAAAAAAAAATCAGCTATCAACAGTGATAACCAGGAAAACCTCAATTTGACAGAAAATAGATAACAACACTGAGATGAGAGATGTTAGAATTATCTGACTGAGATTTTTAAGGCAATCAAAATAAAAACACATCAACAAAAAGTAACAGACACACTTGGAACATTGGAAAAAATAGAAATTCTCAGCAAAGAAACAGTCTCAGAAAAAAGCCAAATAGAAGTGAAAAACACAACAGCAAAATTAAAAACTCAATAGATGAGCTCAACAACAAAATGGGGGGGGGGTGAGAAAAGAACTCAGAACAACAGAAATCCAATCTGATAGAGTAAAAAAGAAAAATTAGCAGAACATCAGAAACATGTGGGATAATAACAAGATTTAACATTCATGTAATCAGAATCCCAGAAGACAAAGATTATGAAAAAGTACTTGAAGTACTTGAAAGTACTTGAAAAGGTACTTGAAAAATACTTGAAAAGTACTTGAAAAAGTACTTGAAATACTTGAATGGCTGAAAACTCCCCAAATTTGGCAAAACTCATAAACCTACAGATCCAAGACACTTAATGATAATTTAAAAAGGATAAATCCAAAGAAACCCACATCAAAACATATCACAGACAAACTTCTGAAAACTAAAGACAGAGAAAAAAAATTTGAAACCACTAACAGAGAAATGACAACATACTTATAAGGTAAAAACTATTCAAATGAGAGAAACCATGGAGGCAGAAGAAGTGGCACCATATTTTTTCAAGAAATGAGACAAAAGAACTGTCAACATAGAATTATTTCGTTTCATTTCTTTTGTTCTTTTGTCTCATTTCTTGAAAAAATATGGTGCCACTTCTTCTGCCTCCATGGTTTCTGTCAACCTAGAATCCTTATCCAGTGAAAATATCCTTCAAGAAAGAAGGTGAAATCAGACTTTTTTAGATGGAAGAAAACTAAGAGAATTTGTTGCTAGCAGAACTATCCTAAAAGAATGGCTAAGGGAAATTAATAAACACAAAAGGACAGATAAAAGAAGGAATTCTAGAGCATCAGGAAGGTAAAAAGAACAATGGAAACAAGAAAAGCACAGGTAAATCCAACAGTTTCCCTCTTCTCTTGGATTTTCTAAATTTTTCTAAATTGTTTGATTTGGAGGAAAAATTATAACACTCTTTGATGTAGTTATCAGTGTATGTAGTGGAAATATTTAAGACAATTTTATCACAAATGGAGGAGGTAAAAGGATGTAGAGTGAGGTAAGGTTTTTCTAAATTTTACTCAAACTGATAAAATGGTAACATCATGAGGCCCTGCCAAGCAATGTATATATAATTTAACACCTAGAGAAACCACTTGAAAAAGCTATAAAAGAGATACATTAAAAAATACTAGAGATAAATCAAAATGGAATTACAAAATATGTCCAATTAACCCACAGCCCTAACATATTAAAATTGCATTGAATATAAATGGCCTGAATACAACAATTAAGACAGAGATAGGCAGAGTGGATTATAAAGCATGACTCAGTTATGTGCAGTCTATAAGAAATTAACTTCAAAAATAACAATTTAAGTAGGCTAAAATGTGAAAGGATGGAAAAAGAAATATCATTCAAGCATTAATCGAAAGAAAGCACAAGTGGCTGTATTGATATAAGATAAATTTCAGGGCAAAGAAAATTTCTAGGTATAGAAAGAGAGATTATGTAATAATAAAAGGGTCAATTTACCAGAATTACATAGAAATTTTAAATGTGTATTATCAAACAACAAAGCTACAAAATATGTGATGCAAACCTAACAGAACTGAAAGGAGAAAGAGAGATGTACAGTTGTATGGTTGGAGATTGCTTTTCTCTCTCAGCAATTAATGGAACAAATAAACAGAAAATCAGCAAGGATATAGAAGAACTGAATAACACCATCAACCAACAGGATCCAATTGATATGTATGGAACACTCCATCCAACAACAGCAGAACATTCTTTTAAGTGTCCATAAAACATATACCAAGATATACTACAACTTGGGTCATAAAGCAAACCTCAGAAAATTTAAAAGAATTGAAAGCCCACAGTGTGTTCTACAGCCACACTCTAATAAAATCAAATTAGAGATTAATAACAAAAAAACAAGCAGAAAGTCTACATACTTGAAAATTAAATTTAAACACTTCTAAATAATCCAGAAGTCAAAGAGGAAGTCTCAAGAGAAAATAAAATTATACTGAACTGAACAAAATGAAAACACAATATATCAAAATTTGTGGAATAAAGCTAAAGCAGTGATAGAGGGAAGTTTACAGGATTAAATGTTCATATTAGAAAGGAGAAAATGTCTCAAATCAATCTAAACTTTCATCTCAATAACCTAGAAAAAAATAAACCTAAAGAAAGTAGAAGAAAATAATAAACATAAGAGCAAAAAATCAATGAAATAGAAAACAGAAATACAACAGAGAAAAATCAATGAAACAAAGAGCTTCTTCTTTGAAAACATCAACAAAATTGACAAACACCTCTAGCATGACTGACAAAAAAAAAAAGAGAACAGAAATTACCAATGTCAGGAGTGAAATGGGGAACATCACTACAGAACTTACAGACATCAAAAAGATAATAATGGAATACTGAGCAATGCTACACACATAAATTTGGCAACTCAGATGGAAAAGACCAATTCCTCAAAAAGCACAAATGAATACAATTCACCCAATATAAAACAGACAATTTGTGAATTGTGTAAGATTGATGAATCACAGACCTGTATCTCTGAAACAAATAATACATTATATGTTAATTAAAAAAAAAAGATGGTAGGAAGGGGAAAATGAAGGGGGAGAAATTGGAGAGGGAGACGAACCATGAGACTATGGATCTGAGAAATAAACTGAGGGTTCTAGAGGGGAGGGGCACAGTGGGATGGATTAGCCTGGTGATGGGTATTAAAGAGGGCATGTATTGAATGGACCACTGGGTGTTATAATGCAAACAATGAATCATGGAACACTACATCAAAAACTAATGATGTAATGTATGGTGATTAACATAACATAATAAAATAACATTTTTAAAAATTAAAAAAATAAAATAGATAATTTGGATAATCCTGTAACTATTAAGTAGACTGAATTTATATTTTTAAATTCCCAAAATACAAATCTCCAGACCCAGATGATTATTTGAAAAATGCTACCAAACATTTAAAGAAAAATTAACACAAATTCTACCCAATTTTTCCAGAAAATAAAGATGAGGTACACTTCCTAGGTAATTTTTTTTAAAGATTTTATTTATTTATTTATTTGAGAGAGAGAGAATGAGAGACAGAGAGCACGAGAGGGGGGAGTGTCAGAGGGAGAAGCAGACTCCCCGCGGAGCAGGGAGCCCGATGTGCGACTCGATCCCGGGACTCCGGGATCACGACCTGAGCCGAAGGCAGTTGCTTAACCAACTGAGCCACCCAGGCGCCCCTTCCTAGGTAATTTTATGAGGTTAGTGTTCAAAATCAGACAGAGGCTTATAGGAAAGGAAAAGGCAAAGGCAAATGCAAAGGGAAGGCAAGGAAAGGGAAGGGAGAAAGAGAAAGAAGAAAGAGAAGGAAAGAAAGAAGAAAGAAAAGAAGGAAGGAGAAAGAAAGAAAGAAAGAAAGAGAGAGAGAGAGAGAGAAGGAAAGAAAGGGTGGAAGGAAGAGAGAGAGGGAGGGAGGGTGGAAAGGAGGGAGGAAGGGAGGGAGGGGAAGTGAGGGAAGGAGGAAAGGAAAAACTACAAACCAAAACTCCTTAAAATATTAGCAAAGGAAATTCAGCAATATATAATATACACCATGACCAAGTATAGTTTATTCCAGAGATGCAAAACTAGTTCAGTATTCACAAACTGATCAATGTTAACTATACAGTTACTGTATGATTCAGTAATTCTACTTCTAGGTAGATAACCAAGAGAAATGGAACACTTGCCCACACAAAAACATGTACATTTTTAATAAAAGTATTATTCATAATATTCAAAAAGTAAAAACAACCCAAGTGTCCATCACCGATTAATGGATAAATAAAATGTGGTATAGCCATATGATATAATACTATTCAACAATGAAAATAAATAGTGTAATGATACATACTATGACAGAGATGAACTTTGAAAACATTAAGTGAAAGAAGCTAGTCACAAAAAAGCACATGTTGCCTGATTCCATTTATATATGAAATCTTCTGAATAGGCAATTGTGTAGAGAGAGAAAGCAGATTAGTGTTTGCCATTAAGGGAGGAGAGAAAAATCAAAGGAAAATAAGGAGTGACAATGCATATGGAGTTTCATTTTGGGTTAATGAAAATGCTCTAAAATTGACTGTGGTAATGGTCATCCAATTGAGTAGATATAGTAAAAACCATTGAACTATACCTTTTAAATGGATGTATTATATGATGTTAGTTATATATCAATAAAGCTAATAAAAACATCCATCAATATGATCTACCACATTAACAGGCAAAAGAGGAAAAATCATATGATCATATCAATTGATGCAGAAAAACATTTGGCAAAATTCTATACCCACTCATGATAAAAAACTTAAAGAAAATTGGAATAGAGGGGAAATTCCTCAACTTGAAAAATATAAAACAGTAAACAACATACTTAATGTAAAGAAACTTGAAGCTTTCCTCTATGATCAAGACTAAGGCAAGAGGGGAAAAGGAGCAAGACGGCAGAGGAGTAGGACACCTAAATTTTGTCTCATTCCAGGAATTCAGTTAGATAGTTATCAAGCCATTCTGAACACCTACAAACTCAACAGGAGATTGAAGAAAAGAGTAGCAGCAATCCTCTGACCGGAAAAGCGACCAATTTCTGGAAGGTAGGACGTGTGGAGAAGTGAATCTGAGGCGGTATTTGGGAAGTTAGACCGTGGGGGGAGGGAGCTTCTGTCAACCAGCTACTGGCAAGTGATTGAGCAGTGGAGCACAAAATCAGAACTTTTAGAAGTCTGTTCTGATGAGGGACGTCACTCCAGTGGCTAAGCGGAGGGTAGAACCCTCACTGACACAGTGTGGTCTCAGGACCTTCAGGGTCACAGAAAGACCGGGGGTTCCTGAGTGTGGCAGAGCTCCCAGGTATCGGAGTAAGGAAGCCAGCTGCAAAGACAGAGCCAAGGATTGGGCTTTCAGCTTGGGGATGCCATAAACTGTGATTCGTAGAATAGTCAGGCCACTACTCTTTGAGCAGGGACCCCACAAGCAACAGATCTGAGGAGACTCCCCTTCTGCCCCCAGGAGGAGTGGCGTGGTAGTATATCACAGGAATCTGCTGGGTTCGGAGACTCCAAATGGGGTCGTGTGCCAGAGATAGAAACACTCAGTCACAGGCATCACAATTGCAGGCTTCAAGCTCTATTACAAAGCTGTCATCATCAAGACAGTATGGTACTGGCACAAAAACAGACACATAGATCAATGGAACAGAATAGAGAGCCCAGAAATGGATCTTCAACTCTATGGTCAACTAATCTTCGACAAAGCAGGAAAGAATGTCCAATGGAAAAAATACAGTCTCTTCAACAAATGGTGTTGGGAAAATTGGACAGCCACATGCAGAAGAATGAAACAGGACCATTCCCTTACACCACACACAAAAATGGACTCAAAATGGATGAAAGACCTAAATGTGAGACAGGAATCCATCAAAATCCTTGAGAAGAACACAGGCAGCAACCTCTTTGACCTCAGCTGCAGCAACTTCTTCCTGGAAACATAGCCAAAGGCAAGGGAAGCAAGGGCAAACATGAACTATTGGGACTTCATCAAGATAAAACCTTTTGCACAGCAAAGGAAACAGTCAACAAAACAAAAATGCAACCAAAAGAATGGGAGAAGATATTTGCAAATGACATATCAGATAAAGAGCTAGTATCCAAAATCTATAAAGAACTTATCAAACTCAACCAAAGAAGATATTTGCAAATGACATATCAGATAAAGAGCTAGTATCCAAAATGTATAAAGAACTTATCAAACTCAACCAAAGAACAAATGATCCAATCAAGAAATGGGGAGCAGACATGAACAGACATTTCTCCAAAGAAGACATCCAAATGGCCAACAGACACATGAAAAAGTGCTCAACATCACTCAGCATCAGGGAAATACAAATCAAAACCTCAATGAGATACCATCTCACACCAGTCAGAATGGCTAAAATGAACAAGTCAGGGAACAAGAGATGTTGGCAAGGATGCAGAGAAAGGGGAACCCTCCTACACTGTTGGTGGGAATGCAAGCTGGTGCAGCCACTCTGGAAAACAGTCTGAAGGTTCCTCAAAAAGTTGAAAATAGAGCTACCCCATGACCCAGCAATTGCACTACAGGGTATTTACCCCAAAGATACAAAAGGAGGGATCCGAAGGGGCACGTGCACCCCAATGTTTATAGCAGCATTGTCCACAATAGCCAAACTATGGAAAGAGCTTAGATGTCCAACAACAGATGAATGGATAAAGAAGATGTGGTATATATATAATGGAATATTATGCAGCCATCAAAAAAAGAAATCTTGCCATTTGCAATGATGTGGCTAGAACTAGAGATTATCATGCTAAGTGAATAAGTCAATGAGAGAAAGACAATTATCATTAGATCTCACTGATGTAAGGAATTTGAGAAACATGACAGATGATCATAAGGGAAGGGAGGGAAAAAATGAAACAAGACGAAACCAGAGAGGGAGACAAACCATAAGAGACTCTTAATCTCAGGAAACAAACTGAGGTTTGCTGGAGTGGAAGGTGGTGAGAGGGATGGGGTGGTGAGGTGATGGACATTGGGGAGGGTATGTGCTATGGTGAGTGCTGTGAATTGTGTAAGACTGCTGAATCACAGACCTGTACCCCTAAAACAAATAATACATAATAAATAAATAAATAAATAAATAAATAAATAAATAAATAAAATTGCAAACTCCCCCCCTCAAAAAAAAGAAAAAAGAATAAGGCAAGGGTGTCTACTCTCATCAATCCTATTCAACATGATACTGGAAGTTGTAGCCAGTGCAACAGGGCAAGAAAAGGGAAAAGGCATAGAGAGCAGAAAGGAAGAAATAAAACTGTCCCAATTTTCAGATGGTATGATTTTCTACATAATAAAATCCCAAGTAATCTATTAAAAAAAAAGAAAAAACCTCATAGCCTGAGTTCATCAAAGTCACAGGATCCAAGATAAATATTTTAAAAATCTATATTTCCATATACCATCAATGAACATGTTGACATCAAAATTAAAAATACAAAACAGGGGCGCCTGGGTGACTCAGTCATTAAGTGTCTGCCTTTGGCTCAGGTCATGATCCCAGGGTCCTGGGATCGAGCCCCACATCGGGCTCCCTGCTTGTCAGGAAGCCTGCTTCTCCCTCTCCCACTCTCCCTGCTTGTGTTCCCTCTCTCTGTGTGTGTCTCTCTCTCTCTGTCAAATAAATAAATAAAATCTTTTAAAAAAATAAAATAAAGTAAAATAAAACAATTTATAATTGCTAAAAAATTAAATATTTAAATATTTAAATGTACATCTAATAAGACATGTAATGACTCATATGCTGGAAACCATAAAACACTGATGAAAGCAATCAAATATCTAAATAAATGGAAGGATAAATCATGTTTATGGACTAGAAGACTCAACATAGTAAAGATGTCAATTCTCCCCATATTTATATAGAGGTTGAATGCAATTCCTATCAAATTCCAGAATGATATTTTATAGATATAAAGAAGATTATTCTATAATTTATATGGAAATGCAAATGATCTAGAATACCTAACACAATTTGAAAAAAGTGGGAGGACCCAATTTACTCTATAGTTACAGTAACTAAGAGTGTGTGGTCTGAGCAGAGTCATACACACACAGATCAGCAGAAGGGAGAACTCATAAACAGATTTATGCAAATATGCCCAGTGGATTTTGACAAAGGTGCAAAAGCAATTTAACTTCAGAAAGACAAACTGTTCAACAAAGGGTGCTTGAGTAATTGGATATCCGTAGGCAAAAGAAAAATCACCTTTATCTATGTCTCATAACTTATATAAAAGTTAACTCAAAATGGATCACAGACTTAAATGTAAAATGTGAAACTATAAACGTTTTAAAAATAAACATAGGGAGAAATCTTCAGAATCTAGGGCTAGGCAAAAAGCCTTAAGCTTGACACCAAAAGCACAATCCATAAAAAGAAAAAAATGGTAAACCGGACTTAATCAACATTACAATTTTTTGCTCTATAATAGACTGATAGGAGGATAAAAAAAACAAGCCATGAACTCTGAGAAAATACTTGCCAATCACGTATCCAGAAAGGGACTGTTATCCTGAATACATAAAGAACTCTCAGGGGAGGGAAGATGGCAGCAGAATAGGAGAACCTTAGGCTCAGCTTGTCCCACAAATACAACTAAATAACCATTAAATCATCCTAAAGACCACAGAAACCAACCTGAAGACTGGCAGAACAAACTCCACAACTAAAGGTAGAGAAGAGGCCACATCAAAGAAGGTAGGAAGTGCAGAGATCCAGTTTGGGAGAGAAATGGATCATGGCTGCTGCAGTGGGGATGGAACCATGGTCCTAGAGAAGGGCACAAGACAGATTAATGCATAAGGAAGCCCACATAGGGAAGACAAATACTCAAAGCAACTGGCTTGGAAAGCGAGAGGAGCCAAACTTCGTGAGTTCTTGCAAACAGTGAGGCTTAAAGCCTGGAGTTTTAAAGTCAGTAGCCTTGGCTCAGAGAAAGCCTGAAGAGCATTGGTCTGCTCTTGGAGAGAGGGCAGGGAAAACAGCGTGTGGACATACAGTGTGGAAAGAGCAATCTGAAAGTGCCTGGGGCCCACAGAGGGGAGGTTATTTGCTCTCTCAGAGCATGTCTCAGAGAGGCAGCATTCAAAGGGAGATCCCTCTAGGAACAAAGGAATGGGCAGGCACCATTTCCCTCCTCCTCCCCTCAGAATAAGCACAGGCCACCTGTGGGAACGAGTGCAGCACTGACACTTGCTACCTAACTTGCTTACACCAAGTCTTATTCCCCAGGCTTTGGTGGAACCACCCTTCACAGTCATGTGTGCCTCAGTCCCAGAGCAGCAGCCCCCTCTCCCAGAAGACCAACCAACCCCTGCTCACAACACATCTCCCAGCCCAGGAGTTTTGCAGGGCTTGTTTCTGGCAGTGGTGGCAATAGGTCTCCGTTCAAAAGTGGACTACAGCACACCCAGTTAAAACTCAGCACATTCAGGCCAGGGACCAAACACTGCCCACAACAGACTGAGAGCCTCTGCAGATCACTGGCCTAAAGCATAAAGAGACCAGGACACAATAGCAGAGCACACAGCACACATTGGACACACTCCCTGAAGAAACAGCTCTGGGGAACAAGGAACACTACACATCAGGGCACTATAGGACCACTTCATAAAGCCATTATCCTCAAGAACAGGAGAGAGAGCTGACTTCCCTAACATAAAAACAGGCCAAGAGACTTTAAATGAGAAGACAGAGGAATTTGAAAAAATGAAAGAACAGGACAAGGACATAACCAGAGATCTAAGCAAAACAGATATAAATAATAAGCCTGATAAAGAATTTAAAGTAATGATCATAAAGATACTCGTTGGACTTGAGGAAAAAAGTGGAAATCATCCATAAAACCCTTAACACAGATAATGAATAGTATAGCAGAGATGAACAGTTCAATAAATGAAATGAGAGACATGTTTAATGGAATGAACAGCAGGCTGGAAGAAGCAGAAGAATAAGTTAAAGACCTAGAAGACAAAGTAATGCAAAGTAATCAAGCTGGACAGAAGAAAGATAAATGAAGATAGGGAACTCAGTGACTGCATGAAATGTAATAACATTCATATAATAAAAGTCCCAGAAGAAGAAGGGAGAGAAAGGGAGTAGGAAATTTATTTGAAAAAATAATAGCTGAAAACTTCCCTAATCTGGGGAAAGAAAGAGATATCTAGATTCAGGAGACACGGACAACTCCCAACAAAATCAAGAAAAGCAGATCCACACATGACATATTATAATTAAAATGGCAAAATGTAGTTATAAAGAAAAAAAATTTAAGCAGCAAAACCAAAGAAGACAGTTACATACACAGAAAATCCTACATGGAAAAAGGCAGATTTTTCATAAAAAACTTTGCAAGCCAGAAGAGAGTGGCATGATATATTCAAAGTGCTGAATGGAAAAAATATGCAGCCAATAGAAGGAGAGATAAAGAATTTCCCAAACAAAAACTAAAGGAGTTTATGACCACTAAACTGGCCCTGCAAGAAATATTAAAAGTGACTCTTTGAGTACAAAGGAAAAATCAGAAGTCAGAGTATGAAAGTAGCAAACACAAAAGCAGTTAAAAAAATTCTGTAAAAAATCAGTCAAGGAACTCACAAAATAAAAGGATATAAAATATATATATACCTAAAACATAGGAAGTAAAGAAGTAAAGAAATGGGTTCAAACTTAAGTGAACATCATCTTAATATACACTGTTCTATCCAGAATGTGTAGTATACAAACCTAATGGTAACCACAAATCAAAAGCCACTAATAGAATAAAGAGAAAGAAATTCAAATATATCATTAATGAAAACGAGCAAACCATGAAAGAGAGAAAGAAGAGAGGATCAGAGAAAAACTTCTGAAACAACCACAAAATAAGTAATAAAATGGCAACAAATACATATCCAAGAATAATTACTTTGAAATGTAAATGGCTAAATGTTTCAATCAAAAAGACAGCATTGGCTAGAAAAAAACAGACCCATCTCTCTGCCACTACCTACAAGAGACTTACTTTAAGACACCTGCAGATTGAAAGTGAGGGGATAGAGAAACATTTATCATGTAAATGAATGTGAAAAGAAAGTCAGTGTAGCTATACTTATATTGGACAAAATATATTTAAAACAAAGGCTGTAACAACAAAGAAGGACACTACATAATTATAAATGGGACAGTCCGCCAAGAAGATCTAACAAGTATAAATACTTATGCATGACACAAGGGAGCACCCAAATACATGAAATAGTTAATAACAAACATAAAGGAACTAATTGATAGTAATACAATAATAGTAGGGGACATTAACACCACACTTACATCAATGGACAGATCATCTAAAGAGAAAACCAACAAGGAAACAATGCCTTTGAATGACACACTAGAACAGATGGATTTAACAGATATATTCAGAACATTCCATCCTAAAACAGCAGAATACACATTGTTTTCAGGTTCACAGGGAATATTCTCTAGATACATCACATATTAGACCACAAAACAGGCCACAACAAATACAATAAGACTGAAGTCAGACATGCACCTTTTCTGACCACAATGCTGTGAAACTAAAAGTCAACCACAAGAAAAAACCTGGAAAGACCACAAATACATGGATGTTAAATAACATGGGTTAACCAAGAAATCAAAGAAGAAATCAAAAAGTACATAGAAACAAATGAAAATGAAAACACAACAGCCCAAAACCTTTGGGATGCAGCAAAATCAGCCTTAAGAGGGAAGTTCATAGCAATACAGGCCTACTTCAAGAAGCAAGAATAATCTCAAATAAACAGCCTAACCTTACACTAAAGGAGCTAGAGAAAGAATAAATAAAACACAAAATCGGCAGAAAGAAGAAAATAATAAAGATTAGAGCAGAAATAAATGTATGGAAACTAAAAAAATAGAACTGACGTATGAAACCAGGAGGTGGTTCTTTGAAAAAATAAAGAAAATTCATAAACCTCTAGCCAGACTTATCAAAAAAAAGGACACATATAATAAAATTACAAATGAAAGAGGAAAAATAAAAACCAATACTGCAGCTATACAAACAATCATAAGAGAATATTATGAAAACGGGGGCGGAGCAAGATGGTGGAGGAGTAGGAGACCTGGATTCTGTCTGGTCTCAGGAATTCAGCTGGATAGGGATCAAACCATTCTGAACACCTACAAACTCAACAGGAGATCGAAGAAAAGAATAGCAACAACTCTCTGAACAGAAAAGCGACCACTTTCTGGAAGGTAGGACGTATGGATAAGTCAATCCGAGGCGATATTCGGGAGGATAGACAGCGGGGGAGGGGGCCTCCGCTGGCAGATTCTGGCAAGTGATAGACCCGCGGAGCACAAAATCAGAACTTTTAGGAGTCGGCTCCACTGAGGGACATTGCTTCAGTGGCTAAGCGGGGGATGGAACCCTCGCTGGGACAGTGTGGTCTCAGGACACTCAGGGTCACAGAAAGACAGGGGTGACTGAATGCGACAGAGCTCCCAGGTATTGGAGTGGGGAAGCTGGCTGCAGAGATTGAGCTGAGGAGCAGGCTCTCAGCTCAGGATTGCCATAAACTGTGATCCGTGGCACAGTTGGACCACTGCTCCTCCAGCAGGGACCCAACAAGTGGCAGATCCGGGGAGACTCCCCTTCCTCCCCAGGGCGGAGCGGCGCAGGAGTGCACTGGAGGAATCTGCTGGGTTTGGAGACTCCACACGGAGTCGTGCACCAGAGATAGAAATGCTCGGTCACAGGTCTGGTGAGCACGGAGTGCACTGGAGACCAGGGAGACGGGAGTGATTGACTGCTTTTCTCTGGGGGCTCACTAAGGAGCAGGGCCCCAGGTTCTCGGCTCCTCCAGGGTGGAGATTGGGAGGCCACCATTTCACTCTCGTCCCCCAAAGCTGTATGGAAAGCTTGCAGGGAACAAAAGCTCCCAAGAGCAAACCCGAGCATATTACATAGCCCAACCCAGCAAGGGCAGGGCAATTCCACCTCTGGCAAAGACTTTTGGGAACCATGGCAACAGGCCCCTCCCCAAGAATATCAGCAAGAACAGCCAGCCAAGACCAAGTTTACCGATCAATGAGAATGACAGAACTCCAGCGCTAGGGGAATAATGCACATAGAATTCATGGCATTTTACCATGATTCTTTAGTCTTTCAGAGTTAATTTTTTTTAACTTTCTTTTTTTTGAAATTTGCTTTTTCCCTTTTTCAACCAACATCTTATCAATCCCCCCTTTTTTTTAAAGATTTTATTCATTTGACACAGAGAGAGACAGAGAGAGAGGGAACACAAGCAGAGGGAGTGGGAGAGGGAGAAGCAAGCTTCCCGCCAAGCAGGGAGCCTGATGCAGGGCTCGAACCCAGGACTCCAGGATCACGAGCTGAGCCGAAGGCAGACGCCCAACAACTGAGCCACCCAGGAGCCTATCAAAACCTTTTTTAAAAAATCTTTTTTATTTTTCATTTTTAGAGTCATATTCTATCCCTTCATAGTAGTTACCCTTATTTTTGGCATATATATATATTTCTCTATAAAGAGACATCTCTTATATCAAGAGATAAGCAATACCATAAGATGAAACAACATTAGATTAATTAGGATCCCAGAAGAAAAAGAGAGAGGGGGGCAGAAAGGTATACTGGAGAAAATTATAGCAGAGAACTTCCCTAATTTGGAGAAGGAAACAGGCATCAAAATCCAGGAGGCACAGAGAGCCCCTCCCAAAATCAATAAAAATAGGTCAACACCCCAACATCTAATAATAAAACTTACAAATCTCAGAGACAAAGAAAATCCTGAAAGCAGCTTGGGACAAGAGATCTGTAACCTACAATGGTAGAAACATTAGATTGGCAACAGACCTATCAGAGAGACCTGGCAGGCCAGAAAGGACTGGCATGATATATTCAGAACACTAAATGAGAAAAATATGCAGCCAAGAATACTATATCCAGCTAGGCTGTCATTGAAAATAGAAGGAGAGATAAAAAGCTTCCAGAACAAATAAAAACTAAAGGAATTTACAAACACGAAACCAGCCCTCCAAGAAATGTTGAAAGGGGTCCTCTAAACAAAGACAGAGACTAAAAGCAACATAGACCAGAAAGGAACACAGACAATATACAGTCACAGTCACCTTACAGACAATACAATGGCACTAAATTCATATCTTTCAATAGTTACCCTGAACGTCAATGGGCTAAATGCCCCAATCAAAACACACAGGCTATCAGACTGGATAAAAAAACAAGACCCATCGATACGTTATCTGCAAGAGATTCATTTTAGACCCAAAGACACACTCAGATTGAAAGTGAAGGTGTGGAAAACCATTTACCATGTTAATGGACACCAAAAGAAAGCTGGGGTGGCAATCCTTATATCAGACAAATTAGATTTTAAGCCAAAGACTGTAATAAGAAATGAGGAAGGACACTATATCCTACTTATAGGGTCTATCCAACAAGAAGATCTAACCATTGTAAATATCTATGCCCCTAACAGGGGAGCAGCCAATTATATAAGCCAATTAATAACAAAAGCAAAGAAACACATCAACAACAATACAGTAATAGTGGGGGACTTTAACACCCCCTTGATTGAAATGGACAGATCATCTAAGCAAAAGATCAACAAGAAAATAAAGACTTTAAATGACACAATGGACCAAATGGACTTCACAGATATATTCAGAAATTCCATCCCAAAGCAACAGAATACACATTCTTCTCAAGTGCCCATGGAACATTCTCCAGAATAGATCCCATCCTAGGTCACAAATCAGGTCTCAACCAGTACCAGAAGATTGGGACCATTCCATATATATTATCAGACCACAATGCTTTGAAGCTAGAACTCAATCACAAGAGGAAAGTCAGAAAGGACTCAAATAGATGGAGGCTAAAGAGCATCCTACTAAAGAATGAATGGGTCAACCAGGAAATTAAAGAAGAACTTAAAAAATTCATGGAAACCAATGAAAATGAAAACACAACTGTTCAAAATATTTGGGATACAAAAAAGGCAGTCCTAAGAGGAAAGTATATAGCAATACAAGCCTTTCTCAAGAAACAAGAAAGGTCTCAAATACACAACCTAACCCTACACCTGAAGGAGCTGGAGAAAGAACAGCAAATAAAGCCTAAATCCAGCAGGAGAAGAGAAATAATAAAGATCAGAGCAGAAAACAATGAAATAGAAACCAAAAGAACAGTAGAACAGATCAACAAAAGTAGGAGCTGGTTCTTTGAAAGAATTAACAAGATTGATAAACCCCTGGCCAGACTTATCAAAAAGAAAAGAGAAATGACCCAAATCAACAAAATCATGAATGAAAGAGGAGAGATCACAACCAACACCAAAGAAATACAAACAATTTTAAGAACAGATTATGAGCAACTCTATGCCAGCAAATTAGTTAATCTGGAAGAAATGGATGCATTCCTAGAGATGTATCAACTACCAAAACTGAACCAGGAAGAAATAGAAAACTTTAGCAGATCTATAAACATTAACGAAATTGAAGCAGAAATCAAAAATCTCCCAACAAACAAAAGCCCAGGGCCAGATGGCTTCCCAGAGGAATTCTACCAAACATTTAAAGAAGAATTACCTATTCTTCTAAACTGTTCCAAAAAATAGAAATGGAAGGAAAACTTCCAAACTCGTTTTATGACGCCAAAATTACCTTGACCCTGAAACCAAACAAAGACCCTATCAAAAAGGAGAATTACAGACCAATAATCTTAATGAACATGGATGCAAAAATTCTCACCAAAATACTAGCCAATAGGATCCAACAGTACATTAAAAGGATTATTCACCACGACCAAGTGGGATTTAGCCCTGTGCTGCAAGCTTGGTTCAAAATGTGCAAATCAATCAGTGTGATATAATACATTAATAAAAGAAAGAACAAGAACCATATGATCCTCTCAATAGATACAGAAAAAGCATTTGACAAAGTACAGCATCATTTTTGATCAAAACTCTTCAGAGTATAGGGATAGAGGGTACATACCTCAGTATCATAAAAGCCATCTATGAAAAACCCATAGCAAATATCATTCTCAATGGGGAAAATCTCAGAGCTTTCCCCCAAAGGTCAGGAACGTGGCAGGGATGTCCACTCTCACCACTGCTATTCAACATAGTATTAGAAGTCCTAGCCACAGCAATCAGACAACAAAAACAAATCAAAGGCACCCAAATCAGCAAAGAAGAAGTCAAACTCTCACTCTTTGCAGATGATATGATACTTTATGTGGAAAACCCAAAGGACTGTGCCCCCAAAGTGCTAGAACTCATCCAGGAATTCAGTAAAGTGGCAGGATATAAAATCAATGCACAGAAATCAGTGGCATTCCTATACACCAACAACAAGACAGAAGAAAGAGAAATTAAGGAGTTGATCCCATTTACAATTGCACCCAAAGCCATAAGATACCTAGGAATAAATCTAACCAAAGAGGGAAAGAATCTGTACTCAGAAAACTATAAAATACTCATGAAAGAAATTGAGGAAGACACAAAGAATTGGAAAAACTTTCCATGCTCATGGATTGGAGGAACAAATATTGTGAAGATGTCAATGCTACCTAGAGCAATCTACACATTCAATGCAATCCCCATCAAATAACCATCCACTTTTTTCAAAGAAATTGAATAATCCTAAAATTTGTATGGAACCAGAAAAGACCCCGAACAGCCAGAGGAAAGTTGAAGAAAACAAACCTGGCGGCATCACAATTCCGGACTTCAAGCTCTATTACAAATCTGTCATCATCAAGACAGTATGGTACTGGCACAAAAACAGACACATAGATCAATGGAACAGAATAGAGAGCCCAGAAATGGACCCTCAACTCTATGGTCAACTAATCTTTGACAAAGCAGGAAAGAATGTCCAATGGAAAAATGACAGTCTCTTCAACAAATGGTGTTGGGACAATTGGACAGCCACATGCAGAAGAATGAAACAGGACCATTTCCTTACACCACACACAAAAATAGACTCAAAATGTTTGGAAGACCTAAATGTGAGACAGGAGTCCATCCAAATCCTAAAGGAGAACACAGGCAGCAATCTCTTCGACCTCAGCCGCAGCAACTTCTTCCTAGAAACATCGCCTAAGGCAAGGTAAGCAAGGGCATACATGAACTATTGGGACTTCATCAAGATAAAAAGTTTTTGCACAGCGAAAGAAACCGTCAACAAAAGCAAAAGACAACCGACAGAATGGGGGAAGATATTTGCAAATGACATATCAGATAAAGGGCTGGTATCCAAGATCTATAAAGAACTTCTCAAACTCAACACCCGAAAAACAAATAATCAAGTCAAAACATGGGCAGAAGATACGAAAAGACACTCCTCTGAAGAAGACATACAAAGGGCTAACAGACACATGAAAAGATGTTCATCATCACTAGCCATCAGGGAAATTCAAATCAAAACCACATTGAGATACCACCTTACACCAGTTAGAATGGCAAAAATGGACAGGGCAAGAAACAACAAATGTTGGAGAGGTTGTGGAGAAAGGGGAACCCTCTTAACACTGTTGGTGGGAATGCAAGTTGGTACAGCCACTTTGGAAAACAGTGTGGAGGTTCCTCAAAAAATTAAAAATAGAGCTACCCTATGACCCAGCAATTGCACTCCTGGGTATTTACCCCAAAGACACAGATGTAGTGAAAAGAAGGGCCATATGCACCCCAATGTTCATAGCAGCAATGTCCGCAATAGCCAAACTGTGGAAAGAACTGAGATGCCCTTCAAAACCTGAATGGATAAAGAAGAGGTAGTCCATATATACAATGGAATATTACTCAGCCATCAGAAAGGATGAATACCCAACTTCTACATAAACATGGATGGGACTGGAGGAGATTATGCTAAGTGAAATAAGTCAAGCAGAGAAAGTCAATTATCATATGGTTTCACTTATTTTTGGAACATAAGGTATAGCATGGAGGACATTAGGGGAAGGAAGGGAAAAATGAAGGGAGGGAAATCGGAGGGAGAGATGAACCATGAGAGACTATGGACTCTGAGAAACAAACAGGGTTTTAGAGGGGGTGGGGTGGGGGATGGGTTAGCCCAGTGATGGGTATTAAGGAGGGCACGTATTGCATGGAGAACTGGGTGTTATAGGAAAACAATGGAACGTGGAACACTACATCAAAAACTAATGATGTACCATATGGTGACTAACGTAACATAATAAATTTTTTTAAAAAAGAAGAAGATAGCAGGAGGGGAAGAATGAAGGGGGGGAAATCAGAGGGGGAGACGAACCATGAGAGATGATGGACTCTGAAAAACAAACTGAGGGTTCTAGAGGGGAGGGGGGGTGGGAGAATGGGTTAGCCTGGTGATGGGTATTAAAGAGGGCACGTTCTGCGTGGAGCACTGGGTGTTATGCACAAACAATGAATCATGGAACACTACATCAAAAACTAATGATGTAATGTATGGTGATTAACATAACATAAAAGAAAAGAAAAGCTCTGGCCCTTTCTCAGGTTCTCAGCAGCCTTCCCTGCACTGCCTTCTCTTTTAGAACCCCGCCTTCTCAGGGTTCACTGAGGCTGTAGCTCTTCCTCATTCTCCTTTGCTGGCTCCTTCTACTCTTCCCAGCCTCTACCTTAGGCCCACCATCCCTAGAAGATCTCAGGATTGGCTTTAAACACCGGCCACTCTCTGAAGATGTCTATCTTTTGACCCAACTAGCTCTGAGCTGAGTCTCCCACTCACAGTGTCCTCTTCACCCTGGCTCAGCACTGCCCAGTGCCTCTGCTCTTGTTCAGCCCAGTTCCTGGCCACCTTCTCAAGGTCTCAAAGGGCTCTGCTCACCCAGAGGTCTCTCTTTTTCTCTTACCTTTCTCATCCATTTCATCTAAACATATCCCAAATCCTGCTGCTTGCACCTTCTGGTCATTAATTTTCACGCAGGTGGCTGGAACACTCCAGTCCCATAGTCTGTCCTCTGGGGGGACCCCAACACCCCAGCCCATGGACCACTCTCTCGGAACACCTTCCAACACTCCAGCCCACAATCTGTCCTCTGAGGACCCCAATACCCCATCCCACTACCCATCCTCTAGGAATGCCTCCCAGTATCCCAGGCCACAGCCCATCCTCTGGAAGGACTCTCCCAACATCCTAGCCCACAGACTAACCTCTGGGAACACCCCCCAGCATCCCAGTCTGTGGCTGCACTTTTCCGGGGCCCACAGTCTCAGCCTGGCCTCTCCCCACTGAGCCCAGTATGTCTGACCTGCAGAGAGATGCCTGGGGCTCACTCCTAAAGCCTCCACAGAGGGCTGCCTGGGTGGCTTAGTCGTTAAGCGTCTGCCTTCAGCTCAGGTCATGACTCCAGGGTCCTGAGATTGAGCCCAGCATCGGGCTCCCCACTCAGCAGGAAGTCTGCTTCTCCCTCTCCCACTCCCCCTGCGTGTGTTCCCTCTCTCACTGTGTCTCTCTCTGTCAAATAAATTCAATCTTAAAAAAAAAAAAAAAAGACTCCACAGAGGCTGCCCTGAGCATTGGGCTGAGCTCAGACTGGGACAGAACATCCACAGTCAGCAGAAGAAGGGCTACACCCCTGAGACCCTGAGTGCAGTTGTATCCTGAATAGGGACAGAGGTGGGAGAGCCACTATATGAGGTCTGAGTGGTAACAGAGGGGCAGTGCCCCTCTGCCAGCCCAGCCTCCACCATGGCTGAGCCCGGTCCTTTCCCTCTGAGCAAGATTCATACCAAAATGACCAAATTGCCACCAACTTTTAGAAAAATATAGATATTATGGCTGATATTTCAAACCCCGTGGAATGCTCCTGTCTTCCCACCTGGTCCTGAATGTGTCCTCTGGCTCTGCTTCCTTCCCCAGCAGGCTTGTAGCAGTGATTGCCCTCCAGGATCCCTCCAGGTCCTGCAAGAGCCCTGCCCACCTAGGCCCCTCCTTGGTCTGTCCTGCCACAGACTTGACCCCCTCCCTACCCATGCCTTGCCTGGAGGCATAGCTGAAGCTCACCATCCCTGCTTCTGGTTATGCTGTTTGACCTTGCTGCTCCTCCTGCAGATGTGCCCACAACCTGGGGAGGAACTCATTGGGAGGACAGGTCTGGATACAAGAGTGGCCAGAGGCCAGGGCTCAGTGCACAGGGACAGGGCACCAGACACAGGCTCCAATATCTGTCCCTACTGAGGGGGGAATGGAATTCTGCCTTTGGCCCCTTCTCAACGTGGTCCAGCAGTTGTTGTTAGTTGCTCTGATCTGAGGGGATGACCGGACAATTGAGGGGATGTAACAAAGCCGGGGGGGAATCTGTGAGTTGTCTTCTCAGATGCTAAAGCCAGGCCTGGGCACCCCCAGCCCCTTCTGATGGTTCTTGACAGCAGAACTTGGCTGGGGTTTTGTAGGCACAGTAGAGTCTGCTGGCATTATGGAGCAGCGCTCAGGTTTGGTGCAAATGGGTTGGCAGAGGCATGAGGGACAGGAAGCAGGAGTACGACAGGGGTCCCAGGAGCCTGTCGTTGGTGCCCCTCAGGCCAGCAGGCTGCACCTAAACAACTGTCTTTTGGCGCACTGCGTTGCCTCCTGTCCTGGGGATTCGGTGCCGTCCCCTGCACAGGCATGCCAATTAAACAAACTGAATTACTGAATGAAGACCGACACTTTGGTTTCACAGTAGTGCACAAATCAGCAGCGACAATATACATCGTTTGGAATACAGTACCTTCGTAAATTTTAAAGACACTTTCCCTCAAGTTCTTTGATCACTTGACATTATACAATAATGAAAAGAGAAAAAGAAAAATATATATTGGCTGCTGTGAAAATCTTATTAAAAAGAAATCGCTCCGCAGCGATTTGCTTTCCTCTTGCGGACAGTCTAAGGTCCTAAGAAAACACTCCAGTCATCCAATAGTCCTTGCCACGTTAAGCACTACTCAGGCCCAAAGCTTCGCGGTCAGTTCAGAGCCGTCTAGGGGTGTGGCTGCCTCTGCAGGTAACGGCTGAGTTTGTAGGGGTGCCTCTGTAGTAGGGTCTGTGTCTGCAGGGGCGCGGCTGTCCGTGGGGGCATGGTTGCGTCAGAGGTGCCTGAGTCCACTGCACTTCTTCTAGTTGATTAAGCCAGAAAAGGAACAGGCACAGCCCCTGGGGAGGAGGGGGCCGGTACAGCCCAGGCCCAGGGGTCAGCCTCCTTCTCAGTTCGCCCTGCGAAAAGGTAGATGTGTCTCTGCAGTGAGTAGCACAGCGCAGGCTATGCCTCTGCCCCACACCAGGCCAGCGCACAGTCTGCCCCTGTATCCCTTCAGATGGGATTTGCAACGTGTGAACTTGGGTAGAAGTTTCTAGAACGTGCAACCCAACAGCACTGTTTGCCCTTTTATGCTCTCGTTTTACACAGTCTCCGATCCTGTGACGAGAGTTGCCCTTCCTGTGCTGTGCCCAGGGAAGGTCACGAGTGGGTTGTGCTCAGAAGCATGCCCAAGAGACCTCCAGGAGTGATGCCCCCCTGCTGCAGTCTGGACCTGGGCCGCCCTGGGCTGCCTCCTGCCCTCGGCAGGACCCCCTCTTATGTCAGGCCCTGTTGCCAGCCCCCACGCGAGGAGAGGCTGTCTCTTCTACCTGCACTTCAAGCTGTTCCCCTTATTCCTGTGTTGCTATGTTGTTGACTTTTGTCCATCCTGCAAACCAGTTTGAAACTGTCCTTTGCCCCTCAAAAAACAGACTTGCCCTGGGGCGAGTCCTCACTACTGTCTCCCGTGGAGCGTGCCTCCTGCTTCGCAGTGCACATTGGGTTGGGGGCACGGAAACCACAGCGGTGCGGCCAGAGCACCGACCTCACCACCGAGAGGCCAGAGAGGGCACCAAGTTGGGCCCCACCATGGGCAGGACTGGGCCGCTCAGGTAGCACCAGTGCCCAGTGCATGGGCGATTGTATGAGAGGAGCCCGCTGGCAGGGGCACCCCCGGATGCACAGGAAAGGGCCTCCCCAAGGTGGTGCAGCCGCCCACAGGAGCTAACCAGAGAGACCTGGTCTGTGGGGTCTCTTCCTCTATTTCCACTATATAGGAAAGATGGAAAACTCGCCGAGCTGCACAACGGCTCACCCCTCCTCTGCAGACCACCTCCTCTGAGCCTCTAAGCTTCTACCTTATCCTTCCCCTTTTCTGGCCTTACATGTCTCCACGCAGGCCCAACTCTTCCCCACCGCACCCCAATCCTCCACCCAACCACCCCCCAGTCTCCCCCACACCCTGGAGTTAAACGGCTTTACTCCTCTCCCCTTTCCCAAGAGGCTTAGATCTCTCTGGTGGACAGGCGATGCCCCCAAGCTCCCCTCTGCAGCCTAGATCATGTGCAGCTGCCTTCTTGTCTCCACTGATCTCTCAAAGGCTCACAAACCCAGAGTCTGAGGGCTGTCCTCACCCTGCAGACCCTTTACTTGTGACGTGCCCCCAGACCCTGGCTGTGCAGGACTTCACAAGCAGCCAGTCCTTTGTGGTGCAATGCCAGGGACCTGCTGAGCCCCTGGCCCAGGTCTGGGTCTGTAAACACAAAAATGTCCACACACGGGGAAGCTTGTGCTTAATATCCATGTCCTTGGAAGGAGCTAGCGACATTAAATCCACTTATTCCGCTGTGTGTGGCCAGAGTGGGGGGGGGGAGGGGAAAGAGGCTCTGGGGGATTTAATGTTCCCCCCTGGCGCATTCCATTGCACAGAAACGCCTGACTAGCGCTCACGTGTGTGAAGCCGGCGGTGGCAGCAGATGCCGCCCTACAGTTCAAGCAGAACGTTAATTGTCTGAACACGTCCAAACTCCGCTCAGTATCCCCATGGCCCACCCCGGAATGAGGGACCCTGTTTGTCCTGGGAACCTGCCTCTTAGTGAGCTGCTCCCATCAAATCCAGAAAATGCTTGGTGTCGGAGTGAGCGCCCTATGCTCATGCCAACTACTCATTTTCCCACAGACGAACTTTCCTTGCCCCACAAAGTAACAACTGAACACAGGATTATCAAAACCCTACCTGCTCCCCAGAACAGACGGGTTAGTTCCTCACCTCCTCTCTCCCCACTGGCCTGAAGATTTGATCTCTCTCAACAAAAGTGAAGTTGTAAGGTCCAAACTGATAGCTCCGGAACGCTGAGTGGAGAGCAATACTCTTGAGTAAGAAAAACTGCAGGCGCAGGGCGCGGGCCGGGGCAGCCCTCCTCCGCACCTCCCAGCCTGACCACGCCCACAGACGTCACCGCGGGCAACGCCCCCCGACCCAGGGCAGCCAGCAGGACTTGGAGAAGGGGGCTCCCTCACCCCAAGAGCTACAGGAGACTCAGGAAACGGAGAAAAAATGCTCTTGATAAAAGGTCAGACCCTCTCTGAAAGCTGACGAAGTCTGCTCGCTGTGCCCATTACAAGGTCTAGTTTATTGAAGGTAGCCAAGTACAGGTTTTTCCCTATGAACAAGAATTCGGAAAACGTGACTATTTTGCCTCCTTTTTTTCTCTTCTGCATTTGAAGAGTTCTCAGCTATTGCTGATAAACCTGACCAGCATTCCTCTTATTTTCTCATTGCCTGTTTCCTCTCCAGCCTAGGACTGGGGCCAATGTTACATTTGTGGAAAGCTCACTCTTTCTCTCATACAACACACATAAAGAGACGTCAACACAGAGGTACACAAACGCACGGACAGATGCATCAGACACACAGACACACAAACTAAACACAGATACAGATAAGTAGACACATAGACACACACGCCACACAGACACATAAATTGCATACACACACAATGAAATACAGGCGCACAAATACACACACATACACACAGAACAGAAACTACACAGAGACACACACCACAAGTATACACTGTACACAGACATATTAACCACACAGAGAGACAGGGACACACACAGAAACACTGCCACACTGCAGTCCCAGGGCTGGCCACAACCACAGGGAGCCCAAGTTGTTTGAGATAAGGTCCAGTATGGCATTTCAGACACCTCGTGTCAGATTACTGTGCACGTCATGTGTGACACAGCTCACATGTGCTGTGCCTGGTGACTCCATCCACGTGGGGCAGGGCACTGTGGAGTCTGTGACCACAGCAGAAATGCTGACGTATCGACGCTCATCCCTGAGCCTGAGCATCCTCCTCCAGCACCTCAAGAAACACCAATTCAGGATAGTGTCACAGGGGGCCCAGAGTATGAATGTGCAGGCACCCTTAATGGTTACTGCCCTCCTTACAGAATAATATCCACACCTGGGGAGCCTTGGTGTGCAGGCTGACAGGTCCAAAGGAGGATCATGAAGCACAAGGAGGGCAACTATGACCAAACACATAGTTTACTGATGCCTGGGTTACTAATGTTCACCTGTGGACTCAGCCGGATGCCTGTGTTTCTAACGTTCACCTGCTGACTCCGCCTGGCCAGCAGGGCTGACTGCATGCTTCCTTCTTCCTCCTTCATCAAAAGCCCCTAATATTCTTTATGTAGCTGTTAAATATTTGTGGTGGGATCAACTATCCCTGCTCCAGGAGTGAGTGCATGTGGCCCAAGTTATGGAAGAAATCCCACCCCTGCCAGGGATTGGCATCCACATGTCCCAACCCACATGGCAACAAAGTCCACACAGAGCAGGGTTCCATGCTGGACTAAGTTTCAAGCTCTCCATCTCTGGGCTCCTTAATCATTGCTAAGCCACCCTCTTGCTTGTTGAAGCCAGGTCCAATTAGGGATTCAGGCAGTTAAGAATGAGGATTGGATGGAGATAATATTAGTGGAAACTACAGCATAATTCATGGTGCTGGCGCTGTACCATGGAGAAGTTCTGAATTTCTTCAGTCAGAAGTGAGTGGGGACAGTCAGAAATGGTGTAGTGATCCTGAGCTGGGCAGGAAGACTTCATCAAAATCTAACCATAGAGTCACACTTTTCTTGGATGACCTGGGAAATTCCTGAGAGAAACTCTAAAATAGGAGCTTTCTAAATGGTCTTCGCAAAAAGGAGTATCATTGGAATCAGACATATGGCTCTTTTCAAATATACAGTGCTTGGAGGTATAAATTCTGAAATACCTGTAATAAAATCTGTTTGCTTACATGATAGAAGTAGTGGTGGGTTTTATATGGATGTGTGGATGAGCATATTTTATGTGTTTGTGGGTGATCCAGTGAAGTGCCCCTGGCTTCTCACCCTCAACAGACAGATGTGACTCAGAGCCATCTCCATCTCCATCCCAGTCCTCAACCGCCACTTCACATGGAAATCTGTCTGCAGCTCTCCTTTGGAAATCCTACCTTCTCTCAGGGGTCCCTGTGACCACCCACTGTGCAGGCCTCTCTGGCCACCAGCCTTTGCCTGCTCTAACTGCATCGGCTACACATCCTGTTCACCCACTGCTGCCCACAGGTGGTTCAACTCAGCCCAGCCTCACTGACCCCTAAGAGATGTAGGAGAGAGGGGACACTGGGCAGAGAGCCAGGGCAGCTTTCTTGTCTCTTAGTCCAGCCGAGAGAGTGACCTGAGAAAGAAAAATCAAATGCAGACTCACATGGGTGCCCTTTATCTACTGCTATGTAACAAACCAGCCCAAGTTTAGTGGGAAAAATACCATTTTATCATGCTCCCAGATGCCATGGGTCTGGAACTCAGGCACCATGGAAAGAGTTCATCTGAGCCCCAGTACAGTCAAGGTGGCACAAAGGCAGGAAGCAATTTGAGACTGGGAACTGGAAGTATTGGGAGGTGGCCTCATTCATTTCTGTTGTGGGATTGCCTGCCCTCCCATGTGGCTTCTGCCCTGATTCTTGGACTCCCTCACAGCATGGCGGCAGGGCCCCAAGGGACAGGAATTGGAAGCTGCCAGTTCCTTCAGCTCTGTATCCAGGACTGGCACGTGTCACTTCCATCATACTCCACTGGTCAACATATCACAGAGGCTAGGTTCAAAGGGAAGGACACAGTCTCCGGTTCTTGATGGGAAAAATGTCAAAGAACATTAGAGCCATATTTTAAATTACCACAGACTGCATCCTAGCCAAGGATGCAGCAAGGGAACAATGAAGGCATGATGCAAACAATGGGAGGAATTCTGGCCTTCAAGTCTGCACTTTAAAGGCAGTTTAAAATGTAATGAGCTGTGGAGCAATAGGAACTGCTCCTAATTGCTCTAAAAGTTTATTTTTTTAATGTAAGGAGCTAGAGGAAAATTCATTGTGTAGATTCCATTGTATAGGGAAAAAAAATCTTTGAAAAGTGGCTGGGGTGAGGGGCGCCTGGGTGGCTCAGTCGGTTAAGTGGCTGCCTTCGGCTCAGGTCATGATCCCAGGGTCCTGATAGAGGCCTGCATCAGGCTCCTTGCTCAGCAGAGAGCCTCCTTCTCTCTCTCCCTCTGCCTGCCGCTCCCCCCGCTTGTGCTCTCTATCTCTCTGTGTCAAGTAAATAAATTAAAAAATCTTAAAAAAAAAAAAAAGTGGCTGGGGTGGGGCCCACGAACCAGGGCTCCCTGTGGCTGGGAAGAGCCTGCTCCTCACACCTGCTCACCCATGAGAACAGTGTCCCTGAGGCTTCCCACCAGCAGTAGGTCTAGCCCACTCCAGCCTGGGTAAGTCAGGGGGCAATGCCCAGAGTCCTATACCTGTGCCAGCTCCACTAGGACCAGTGTGTCAGCTTGAAGTTTCCCTGTGCCCTGTGCTGAGCCTGGGATGTTACTGCTTTGAGAAATTATGGTCCCTCCAAGGACCTCCTTCTATCCAAGCCAATTAAAGGAAGAGGGATAGCAAAGGGGCCCGGGCACTGGTGCCTCCACTGGGCATGTACATGCACAGCAGAGTGTAAAGCTGGGGCTGGGGTCACAGCAATGCCACACAAGGAATTTCCCAGGGACAAGTGACACCAAATGCCTGTGGCCACTATGACATGCCAGCAAGACCAAGCACAGGAGGCCAGGAACCACTCTTGGACTGATGGCAGTTTACAGTATGTGGCCCATGTTGCACACAGCAGAGCTCACCTATCCACAGGCCAAAAGACCCCGCAGTGTAGCAGGGCTGGTGGAACCAGTTCTCAAACCTTCTTTGGTCTGCCCCCCCCCCACCAACCCCCATGTTCCTGCACTCAAGCAGACAGCTCAGGGACCCACAGCATGCAGCCTGTAGCCAGGGAGTACTTGGACAGCATTTGGACATCTACCTGTGCCTTCTAAGAGCAGTGCCAGGCTGCCCAGCCTGCAGGGTGGTGGGATAATCGGGTATCCCTGGGCACTCCTGTGGCTACTTTAGTCTCAGATGGACTCCCCATGAGTTAGAAGTCCCATGGTCGTGGACTCCCTTTCAGATTTGCAAAGGGAAAGAGGTTCACCATGGGTGGCCCTGTGGTTGAAAGGACCTAGGGCTAATACCATGGGGGTGGGTAATCCTTCGTGGCCTATTCCTGAGGTCCTGAGTGACTACACAAGCCCTGGCCAGCCTGCCTGGCACCCTGGAGGTCTGGCAGGGCAGAGTCTAGGCTCTCAGGGTGGAGGAGCCGTGCCCCCAGCCCCTCCATGCCCAGGATTCATGTCCTTCTTACTGAGCCTATCGGGATTTCCAAGAGACATGTCCTAGCAGAGATCCTTGCTATAAAGTATTTACCTACAAAAAAGGGAGTGATTAATCAGCCTTGTCAGTGCTAAAGCTGAGCTGTACTGAGATTAAGAGCTAGGAAGGATCAGAAGACCCCAGTCCATGGAGCAGAATGAAACCCCAGGGGTCTCCCACTCCATGTTCCCTACCTGCCCGGGCTAGCAGGCCCAATGTGGAGGAGGCCCCAACCCCAGTGCCTGGCCCCACACTCGAATAGCCAGCATGTGGAAGCCCAGTTGCCCATACCTCAGACTTCTCCATTCTCTTCCACTGTCCCCAAATGAAATTATCTTAGCTAGTTTTGCAAGTCAAGACAATTTACACGTACATGGACTTAGGAAGCTCTTTCTGATATACGTAGATTTCTAGTTAACCCAGATGCTTCTAGTTGACAACCTCAGAAGCCAGTGGTCACCTTGATGCTGGACAGTATTCCCTGCCTGATGAAAATGAATGACCCGCCTTAGTGTTCATTGTTGAACACCTGTCAGCCAGGTACTGCCTCCACATTTTCTAGTGCTCAAACAGCCACTGGGGCAAGTGCTGCCATTTGTAGATGAGGTGTGTCTTCCAGAAGTGGACCTGTCAGAACTGGGCCCCGTGTCCAGCAACAACACAGAGCCAGCAGTCACTCCTGGTCATGAATCAAGTGGTGGAGCAGGGGCTACCTACTACACAACCACCCTGCACTTCTCTGCACTCAGGCCTGCTCCCAGGGCTGGGACATGCTCAAGAAAACCAATCCCAGCCCTTAAAGTTTGTACTTGGGATCTGAAGGATGGAGTGTACCAAGTGAATAAACTGCAGAGCAAGGCAGATGGCCATGTGATTGCATGGAGGGTGGACAAGTTCGAACAGAGGCACGAGAGGCTGGCAGCCCTGTAAGCAAGCACTAGGGAAGGGGAGGCTATCAGACCCTGGGGGATAATACTGGAGGTGGTCTATGCTAAGAAAACCAAAAGAATTTGTCAGGGATTCTAAAGGTGAACACTAGTGTCAGGCACCATATTAAGTTTTTGTAAGTCTAAACAGATGCAGCTTCATATGCATTGTAAATGCACATCTACTACTTTTATTGGTAGAGAAACACACATGATGCATCACACCATCTAATTGCCTCAGAAGGGATTAATCCACAGTTCAAAATGTTGATGGAAACTGCTAATGAAATTAAGGAGTCTTCATCAGTGACTGAGGACTCCCACTCGTAGCACAGTTTGCGTCTGTCTTTCCTACAGTTTACCTTTCCATAGGTTCTGCTGCACTAATTTCAATCTGCAAAAATGAACTATAACTTCAGGCCTCATAAATCGACAAGATTAAAAAATCAAATTGAAGAGGACAGGTAACTCTTTTATAGATTTGTCTTGGACAAAAATGAAGAAACCGTTACTATGAAAATCAAAGTCCCTCTTTTTTTTTTTTTGAGTGGAATAAATGTAGGAAAGAGATAATCCTCCAGCATTTCTGAAGTTAAAGAAAAAGAGCTCCTAACAAGTAGGTCTCAGGCAATTGCTTCTGAACAGTGCAAACACAGCAGAGACAAAGCCAGGTAGGTAGAAGGCATGGCTGTCCAAGCTGTTTGCAGTTCCCTGGACCACACTTCTGGTGATGACTTTGCAGTTGCCTCCTCTGCAGCAGTTTGACTCAGAATGCTTTTTCATTCAGTAATTTTTATCTAGGTTCTATCAGTAATTACCATATTGGAAATTAAAATTAAAATGTTTTAAAATATTGATTCATTTTAAAATAAAATAAACCCATTACTTAATTTTCTTTGAGATTTGAGAGAGCGAGAAAGAGAGAGAGAGAGCACACACAAGCAGGAAGGGCAGATGGAGAGAAAGAGAATCCCAAGCAGACTCCATGCTGAGGGTTGAGCCCAATGTGAGTCTCGATACCACAACCTGTGCTAAAACCAAGAGTCAGATGCCTAACCAACTGCACCACCCAAGTGTCCCAACAAACCCATTACTTATTAACATGAATACTATTCTGAAAAACTATTTTCCAAAACTAAAAAATTTAGTGATTTAGTGAGCAGAGCATTAACATGTTTATAATCTTTTTATCATCTGGCTTATGGGAAGATAGCTGGAATCTCATTTCTGTTTCTGCCATCCGTATATTACAATATAGTTTTGGTTGCAGGATATGAAGAAAATTTAGCTTCGTGTAGAAACATAGTTGGAAAAGGGAGAACCTTATGGGACACCATGAAAGGGAAACCAAGGGGTCCTCGAACAAGATTTTGAGAACAGCTCTTCTAGAGGCATGTCAGTCCACTTGTTTAGGGAGTTGGCCCTCAGAATGTGGGTGGAGGGACAGTTCATTTCTGAGCATAGGCCTCACCTGTTTTCAACTGTTCTCTTGCCCTGGGTAGTCAGAAAGGCATGTGTGCAGAGCCCTGCCTAACCCATTGTCTAGAGTCGTTCAGCCAAGACTAGCCAATCCAGATACGTGAGAGAAACAAATGTTGCATCTTGTATGCCACCAAATTTAGGGGTAGTTTGTTATGCAGCAAAAGCTGACTGACAACAAAAAGGTTGGTGATTTAAAAACTACCTCACAGATTATGGAGATTTTGAGCCAAGGTAAAAATAAAAGATTAATCTGGGCATGCACAAATTTGGTCATGGATAAATTCCCAGAAACCTCTCTTTGGATTCTCTAGTGCAAAACAATGTGTCCCTCTCCCAACATAAAATATCTCCTTTTGCCTTCATCTAGTTTACCTCAAGTTTGAGCACACCAGGCCTGTTAGCCAACTCTCCTACCCTATTCTCAGTCCTTCCCTTTGCAGAGAACCTGCCATACACACAACTCTAGAAGACGCAGCTCTCAAATCCTACCCCATGGCAAAATGGACCAGAAACACACGCCTGACCTCAGGCCAATGGGATAGGAACCAGGACAGGTGGGGGTGGAGGACAGGGGAACTGATCCTGAAGGCTCCTGGTCCCCAGCTCCCAACACCAGCCACTCCCCTTGAAACTACCCATTCTTTTACCCATTCCTCCTTTGTCACTGGAGTGAGTTTGGTTTTTGTAATCAAAAAAGTCTAAACTAGACTGGAATGTCTTTAATGCTCTATCAAAGACTATTTTTTGGTTGTAGCACATCCACCAGCGCTAGTCTAACCAGATAAGAAAGTTCAGCTTACATTTTTATGACAGATGTTTTATTCATAGGGAATTAAAATTTAAGGATATACAGGACACAAACATGATATATAGTATACTTGCTATGATAGATACTGCTCACAGAAAGGCCTCAATTTAAGTTACATACTGCATATGCTAAAATGTGCACCTGGGGAGAAGAGGGAGACCAATGGCCTTTTTGTTTTGGTTTTTGTTTAAATAACCTCTAGATGCATTTAAGTAATACTAATCATTTAATGTTCAAAAACCTTTTAATAAACAAATTCAGGGTAATATTAATTGAAATATTTATAATACGATTTAATCATTACACAGTATTTCCAATGTACAATCAAGACAATGCACAACACTTGAAAAGAAGAAAAAAGAAAAAAAAACAATCTATTGCACCCACAAGTAAAAAAGCTTTTTATTCATTTTGGGGATGCTGCAATTCAGTATTTATATAAACATTTACACATTGTAGTAAACACAGAAGTCCTACATGTAATGCAGCATTATGGGTAAGACCCTTTTAAGTCTCAAAAATAAATGTTAGTGTCCACCTAGTGCCCCACGTGCAAGGCTGATTTTCCGATCATTATTCCATTCATTGTTCAATCATGAGTGATCAGTCTCCCTGCCCACCCCCATGCATTTCAGAGACCTAATATTTCTCATCAAACACACTACCTCCTGCACTCTAAACTGCAGCACTCTGCCTCCTTGCTTAGTCTCGTGGTGTCTCGCGATGGCCTTTCTCCATCTCAGTGTCCTGTTAAATAATCCTGTGTAGAGTCTGAAGCAAATGAATCCACATCCTCATTCTCTGAGTCGTCACTGCTGTCATCGGCAGCTGGCTCTCCTGTAAGGGCTATGCGAGCATAATCATCTGTGTCTATCGATTTGCAAAAGTGGATGGCATATTTCAGCTTCTCCTCCAGCACCTGCTTACAGGAATATCTAGGCAACTTCAGCAAAAAGAAGCAAGTGTAGGACTCAGGAAGGAAGTGATCAGGAGGGTTGTATTTATCCAATACCTATTGATGAAAAAATGTTAAGTAATCAGAGACTATGTACAAGGACAGGTGGAACTGGTAATCTCTTTTACTATGTTCATTAGACTCTTGACTCTCACAAAAATCATAATATTTTTGGCTAAGAATAACCAAGTATAGAAAACAAATACTCAAAAGGAGCAACTCAATAATTCCTAGGACTTACAGTCAAAAATAGCAATTGGCTACTGTGGCAATTACTTTTGACAAATCAGTGCTGTGAACAGGGTCTGGCACAAGGGAGGCAGAGGACGTGGGCTCAGCACACACTGACATGGGGAATTCTCCTTAAACCCATTAGCCCCTTTCAACTACTATAGATAAAACACTATGAAGCCAGCAAGAATTGTGGACCCAGGAATTACCTATTTTGGGAGAGAAAAACTACATGTTGCTCTCAAAGATCTCTCTGACAAATGACTCCTATTTCACCCCCAGTCAGAGACTAAAGTCAGGCTGTGCTCAGGAAGGAGCCCATCCCCAAATCCTTTCAAGCATGCAGGGAACATGGACCCTCCACACCAATATGCCCCTCCAAGGAAGTCCGCCATCCCCCCAGTATTGCTACCTAGAAAGTCACACCTGTTGCCTCAGGGTAGAGGAGGGAGAGGGGGGTTAAGTCACTTCACCCCATCACTCGGCAAATAAACAAAGCCTGTTTCTGACCATTGAACCACAGAGTTATAAATCAAAGAAAAACTCTTGTTCTCAATATGATGGGTGCTCTTATTTTTCCCAGTAAGCAACATTACTTAATTTACCTAATTCAACCAGAGAATCAAATACATGCTTTAAATGACATGTGTGCTCAAAATCTCAAATATGCTGACATAATAGCAGTACCTTCTGGTGGTGGCCATATAAATTTTCCAGAAGCAGAAAGTGAGACCTAAGACCTATAGTCATAAAATTTTGAGTGATCAAATCAAAGAAGTTGGGTGTGCTCTTTATTACTGTTTCCAAGAAGAAGGAAAAACCACAAACCCATTTTCTAATCTGCTGTAGGATCATGTGCAAGGAGCATGCCCCCACAGCTGACACCATAAGATATGCAGGAACCGCACCTGGATGACGAAGTCTCTGCCTCGGAAGTCGGCGATGGTCCGGGGCAGTCTTGTCCGGCCCCACACAAAGCGAAGAAAGAGGGAACGCTCTGTGTTGGAGAAGGACTCCATCACCTCCCAGAACCACTGGATCAGGGATGCAGAAGGCTCGATTCCTTTGTATGTTGCCACTGACTTTAAGAGATGCAGAGGGATATCTGGGCTGCCACATACCTGCAGAGGGACATACCATCAGGGCTGGCTGACACTTCTGACTTTTCACTTCAGTACAGAGTCAAGCACTCTGTCTACCAAGGCTTGTTTCAGGCAGGACGTGTGTGAGAGCCAGAGTGGACAGTTGGGAGGATGGGTACCATGTGTTCAGGCGGATTTGCACTTGACCCTGTGCTCCACCCTGGTGTGGGACAGGGAGCTGCAAGGGGAGGAAGGACGCAGGCAGGGAACACCCACTTTTCAAACATGTTTTCACGTCATCCACCAGGCATGAGCATAATTCAGATGTAAATTAAGTGCAAGATTTAACCAAGAAGTTAACTAGTGGCACTGAATTGGTGGCTCGATATGCAAAAGGCAGTTCTAGGGCAGCAGCACTCGGGGGGCGTACCATCGTCTCCAATTCATATCCAGTGAAGAGGGAAAGAAGGGGGACAGGAACGACTCGGGCCATTCCCTCCCGAACGGCAGCCACCTGCTCATCAAATTCATGGAGTCTGAAAGAAAAAACTCACTTTGCATTTCTATCTTTGATAATGTAGATCTTGTCCTGCTCATACCAAGCCTTACCACACAGATGACCAAGGCATGTGCCTTATAAAAATGGCATCACAGAGCTTCTCACATACCGAGTTCACCTACACTGGCACATAGAAGATAATCTTAAAAACTACCTAGAGCTTCCAAGACACAATTCTTAATATTTATTGCACACCCAGGAAGGAGCCAGAATTAGATGTGCATAATCAGAGAACCAGGCTCCACAGCACCCACAGTAAGAACCCTCTGGAAGCAAATACTGTGTTCAGGGCCTTCATAACTGGCGAGTTAGGGCATAAGGCAGAAATGAACACAAAGGGACAGCACAGCACACTTGCCGGGACCACCCACAACCAGAACTCAGCAAGCAAAGCCCACCCAATGTGCAATCTCACCAAGTACCTGGCCAGGTGTTTCTGGAGAACAAGGTCCACTGTGTGGACTTGTAATGTCAGGTGGAAGCAGCAAGGAGCAGCAGAAGCGAGATGGGTGGCGTTGCTGACCTGCCGCACAGCAACCATGCGGAATGCTGGTGTGAGGATCAGGCAGGGGTAGGACCAGCCCTGACACCCTGCTGCCCAGGAGAGTTCACAGACCACAGAGGGGCACCCACAGGTCCTGTGACTTCTGCCGGGACAGCTCCCAAAACAGGACAATTCTATCCACCTTGGTTTTCTAGTCAGAGCCAGGAATCTCAGGCAAGAATAACGAATACTCTGACTTGGAGTACAAAATAAGCTTTGATGACTACAGATCAGCAATCACTGGAACCAAGCCCACTAGCATTTTACTGTATGGTATTTCTGAAAAATGCAGCCATCCAAGCAAACTATTTCCTATTTTTGCTATTTACTGAATCAAAACAATGGAAGGCAGATGACCCCACCTGTAGTTTATTGCCAGCCGGACATACTCTGCACGGTTGTCCAGGGTGATGTGTGTGTACTTGGAGCTCAGCTGGATGTCCTGGCCACTTGCACTTGGCACAGTGAAGGGCAGGCTCATGGCCTCAAACTCCTCTGAGGTGGCTTCATTGTCACGGATGTACATGAGCCCAGGGATAAAATCCTTATCAACCTTTTAAGGGAAAAAACAGAGCCCACGTGTTAAGTCAGGGTCTTTACCACACTTCTGACTGCAGTTCACACCTGAGGTGTTCAGCCATGAGGGGGCCTCAGTCTGCACTGGGCATACCTCAAGGCTGCTGGTGTATTATACATGCCAGGAAATAAGAGACTGGCAGTGAGAAAGTACTTCATGCAGGGAGCTGAGGAAAGAGCTTGTAATTCCAGGAAGTCCTTAAAATTAACCACTAAGAGAGCAACAGCCACTGGTTGGAGATGGATCCCACCCTACAGTCATGGTACCCAGGGAAGTATGGCCACAGGGAAGATGCTGGCTGCGGTCAGCCAGTCATGTCTCCCCACCTGAAAGCCAAAGCCACCACCCAGCCACTCTCAAGCTCTGCTCCTCCACAGGAAAAATGGTGAACTTTCTTACCTGACAAGATTTAAAGTTGCAAAGCATCACAAAACAGATGGGTCTATCAAGTTCTAGAAGCACACTGGCCTAACATCCACAGACCTTCTTTGCTACTAGAAGGTAGTCTGCAGCCAGGGGTGCCCCCTGTACTCTGTACCAGGCACACTAGGTGTCGCATTTCCCCATCCCTGCCTTCCTGGTGGTTACCTCGCTGAGGTCTGCAATGGTGAGGCTCATCCCAGCCAGCTGCTTCCAGACAGGCTCGGCCAGGTTGAGGCTCAGGGGACTCCCAGTCCGGATAGCGACGCCCAGTAACACACCTGCTCATTCAAGGCAGAAGTAACAGGAGATACTTGAAATCAATGATAAAACATACAGTTCAATCAACACCACAGAATAGCTCTACACTGGGCCTCAGTGCCTTCTAAACCAATGTTACCCAAATTCATGGAGACAGGTCCATCCTTAAAACATTCTGTCCTGTTCTAAATTCATTGTTTCCTTTTGTGCCTATGGGCCTAGTTACTAACTCTTCTCTTTCTACCAATAGGTATAAGCCACACAGAGGTCAATCTCCATTTCTTTGACGGCAAAACAAACAGATGGAGTTTCTCAAGGAAGGTGGGTGTAGTACCTGGAGAGATACAGGCAGCAACAGGAGCACCCAGCACAGATACTTAATGGAATAGAAGGGAGGGACTGAACAACTACCAAAACCCCTCAGATCCGATCCCAAGTTTCAGATACATTTAAGCTATAGAAATAAGGTATTTCAGATACTCTGTGTGCCAGACACTTTCTGGCCCTTAGCACCCAGCCACTCACTGATGGTTGGGTTCTGCGTGTCCCTGCACCCGCACACTGAGAAAGCTAAAACCAAATACTCAAAGTATTTGTCATTCCCAAGACAGAGTAGACATTAAGTAACTGAGGCCTCATGCCCGTGCGAGATGGCCCACCCAGAAAGCGGAACATGTTGGTGTGCACAGGCGCCCTGGCGGCAGGGCTGAACAGGTAGCAGTCGCGGTTGGCCCCTGACTCGTCTCTCCCATTGGGCGTCACGATCAGAAGCGGGGTGAGTCCATTCTGCAGTTCTTCACAGATCTCGGCTATGGACTCACTGTAGCCTCCACCACAGTCATCCACAGATTCACCTTGAGGGAAAGGAGAGTCAGCAACTCATAGTCATGCCAGCAAAGCCCCGTAAGGTACAGCTAGATGGACTTCTCAGCTGTCCTTGTAACGCCCAATGCACTACTGTCTGTGCTCAGACTGCCAACCCTCAGGACCACGGGCCTGCCAGTGCATGCAAGTTCTCACCCACAAACTTGACTTTCCAGACGCGGTGGGGGAGGAGAAGGCTGTCGGGACTAAACGAGCTCATCTTAGCACACATCTGCCCAAAGACAGACTTGGTCCCATCAGGGCCTGCTAGGCCGCCTTTACTCCTTGAACGTTTGACCTAGAGATGAGAAAAGAAATAAGTATGAAACAGCTACAGCAGCAGAAAGCACACAGCTACTATCCTCCACAGCTAACCAGCCCAGGACACCTGTGGCAACAATAAGCCCTACAGCCATTTGCCCTTCTTGTTACCCCTTTATTCCCTACCCTGATCACCAGGGTAGAAGTCCAGCCAGCACTCTGCTGCTGGACCTAAAGAGCTGTCACGAGTGGAGCCCACAGGCAGCAGCATTCAGATGCTGCTGCACTCACCCAACAAAACAAAGCAAAACCCACAGAAAACATGTGTACAAGGTGAAGAGCTTCTAGACTAAGCCTCATTTCTCTCTGACTGCTCCTCTTCCTCCCTCCTGCACACAAACGCTCTGAGCACCTCAAAGACTGGTCTCACACTCCTTTCCCCTCACTGGACACCACAGGTCTACTTGCTCAGGCCTCACACACAGGATGCCCACTGGACGGCTGTGCTAATGGAAGCTCTGCTATAATCATGGGAGGCATGGCCCCTGCTCCTCCGACTGCATGCAGCATGTTGCCACAGCACAGCACCCCTCAGGACTGGTGGTGTCTGAGTAAACAGTCCCTCAAGAAATCACAGACCTCGGTTGGCCATTCACGTGGGGTGGTGGCAATCCATGTGGTCAGGAACTACAATATGATTCATCCTCACACTTCATAACTTTAGCCATGGCCAACCACTTTACCACACTGCCTCAGCCTCCATGAATAAGATGCCAGGAACTCCAAAAGCAGCTCTCCTTGGCAGACTATCAGGACTCTGAGCTTCAAACCAAATGGCTGAGACCAAACCTGGAGGCACCACCTCAGCCAGAACAGAACCTTCATCCCCTCCCTTTACTCATCTGAATGTATCCTACTCCAACCCTTGGGGTCACTGCATCTCCCCCAAGTACAATCACTTTTTCTACCTGTATTTCTAACCCTAAGCTAAGATTTTCAAACAGATCAGACCAAGAGCCCTCAAGGCCCTCACCTGGTGTGGACTCACTAACCCTGCAGTTTTGTAGGCTACATAGTGCTTCAGAATCACCTGAGAAGCTCAGTCTAAAATAATGGCAAAATGAAAAGTTAAGGAAAAAAATGTTCATGAAAATACACTTTTCTGTTGCCTCCTCCAGCTAAACTCTCACAATCCTTAACTTCTTAGTAAGTTCTAGGGTGAGTTTAAATAGCTAATTCTCACACACAAATAATCATAAACAAGACTTACAAATAACGACAATAATGATAACAGCTTCCTATGGAATGAAATGTTCTTTGTGACACACATTTGATTGTATGTTCACAAATGTGATTTCATTTAAATCTCACAGCAGTTCTTCAAGGTACCCAATATCCCTGGAGGAAACTGAGCTACAGAAAGAGGGATGTGTCCACCCATGAGAAACAAGATGCAGACCCAGCTTCCCACTCTGATGAATGTCACATCACCTCCATTTACAATACTAATTAACAGAGACTGATGCTCTTAGCTCCTCTGAAGGAAATGGCTATGAGAACACAGCTATGACTCTGCAAGGTACAGACTGCACCTATGTACCTGTGGCTACTTCTGGACAGTAGGAATGTAGTCATTTTAATTGCCTTTAATCTGAATTTTCCAAATTTTCAGAAATGAGCATGCTCATTAATTCTGCAATAAATTTTAAATTAAAAATGTTTATGTACACTGACTTTCAGATTGTTATAAAACTAAATTATATCCAAAGAAAAACCCTCCAGGAACATGCCTATGTTTTGGTGTCTCTAGAACACTTTGCAGACAGTATGAGAATATTTATAATAGCATTCCCATGGGAGAAGGCTGATGCCAACAGCAACCTGTAGCCACAGGACAGCTGATGCCACCTTTCTGGATCAACTCGTATGTTGAGCTCAACTCAAGATGAATGGAATACCTCCCATTCTCACCCCCTATTTGTACAATTCTATGTCCATCTTTGTGGAAGATCTTTCTAGCTTCAGGAGGAAAGTATGAAATCTGAACTGAAGAGGACCTAACTCCAGTACCAGAGGGCCACTAGGTATACTGGAGTATGAAATATGAAGTATGAAATATGAACTGAGTATGAATACTCATATGAGTATGAAATAGTATGAAGTATGAAGTCTGAACTGAAGAGGACCTAACTCCAGTACCAGAGGGCCACTAGGTATACTGGAGTATGAAGTATGAAGTATGAAATATGAACTGAGTATGAATACTATTTCATGAGTATGAAATAGTATGAAGTATGAAATCTGAACTGAAGAGGACCTAACTCTGGTACCAGAGGGCCACTAGGTATACTGGAGTATGAAACATGAAGTATGAAATATGAACTGAGTATGAATACTCATATGAGTATGAAATAGTATGAAGTATGCAATCTGAGCTGAAGAGGACCTAACTCTGGTACCAGAGGGCCACTAGGTATACTGGAGTATGAAATATGAAGTATGAAATATGAACTGAGTATGAATACTCATATGAGTATGAAATAGTATGAAGTATGAAATCTGAGCTGAAGAGGACCTAACTCTGGTACCAGAGGGCCACTAGGTATACTGGAGCAGTCATGGCATGCTGCACTGAACGCTGTTTATGTGCATTTTAAAATGCTAGTATGAATTTGTCCTTTATCCATTCTATTTTTCAAACACGTACTGAAGATTTTCATAACATAAGGCACTGTGCTGGAACATAAAGACAAGATGGAAAGAGGTATTCAAACATGATGAACCAAAATCTGAGATAAGAGAAAGACAGGAGAAACATGTCTAACCTGGGTTCCAGGTCACTATGGCTCAATGATGCCAAAAGCCCCAGATTTGAATACCTGTATTAGGCCGCTGGCCCTGACCAGGCACCTGTGTGTGTGTGACTGGGGCAGGCATATGATCTAGGAATACCCAACCATTTGTGTTAGTCGAGCTTTCCTCACTTACAAACTTCAGTGTTTAAGACGTAATAACGTAGAACAAACCAAAATGATCCTCCAAGGTGGAGAAATAAAACCTTTTTTTATGAACCTAATTAAACAGCCCATTTGTTTGTAGAGTGGGCTGACTGACCTCCAGCTTAGCATTAACAAGTCTGACGTCAGTGCAGGGACTACTTCCATCAGTGTGGTCACATGTGTTCTCCAACAAATGACAAGAGTTTGTGTCTTAATTCAAAATGCCCCCAAGAACAACTCTGGAGAAATGTCTAGTCATGCAACCAACATCAGGGTAAAAATCATGTGTTAATATAAAGGAACAAAGAATTTGTTCTTTGTAACTCTGTTTCTGTTCCAAGAAGCGGGGCCATTTCATTTGCATGTTAAATGTCAAGTGCACACAATATCATAATCAGTGCTGGAGTTCTCTTGTTTTTAGTTAATTTTTTAAACTGTAAGTTTATCTATCCTTGGCAGCAGGATTAATTCAGAGATGGCCTACTTTCCATTTCTCCGATTATTATAGAACAGTATTAGTGATTCTGGTCTACTAAGAATGCAAAGAAAGCTATCAGAGCCAGAAAGGGTGTGAGGCTGGTAAGAACAGGAATTGTGCCCATATACAATTTGATGTATGGAGGGCCTTTGACTGGCCCTGCTTCTCAGAAACTAACACAAGGAGGGCAACTGAAGACACATTTGTAGTTGGGGCTGTGCCGAGAAGCCCTGCTATATCCCAGAAAAGTGGGCACAGCTTTCCAGCCCCCTGCAAAGAAATCTGACAGAGAAAACTAAGAGAACATGGGGTAGGTGGTCAGCAAAAATAATCCCACAGTCCCACTGTAGGGCAAGGAGAGGTGCTTACAATGTAATAAGGGGGAAAAAACAGCAAGTTACAAAAGAGAGACATCCAGTTTCAATTATAACAAACATACGAACACACCTCCAAATGTCAGTAGTAGTTATCACTATGTGGTGGAAGTATGGTCCTTTTTACTTTTCCCTCTTTGCTTATCTGTATGCATCCTTCTGGATTATCTGAAATAAATCTTTCTTACTTCTGTTACAAAGAAAACAATTTACATTCCCAACTCAAAGCCTCGGCACCACAGGACATCACAGACAGGTGGCACCTTACTCTCTAAAGCAAGGACACATGAGAAAGTTTGCTCTTCCCCCAAGCTGTGGGGGACCATAACTCCCAACCACGAAACCATCCCATCTGAGAAGTGTCAGACTAAGAACAATTCCACTTGTTACCTGAATCCGGTTCAACTCTACCACAGGACCATGCTGGCGATCTCGCACCATAGTTGCTTGTACTACTTTTCGGAAAGCTGCCTCCTAAAACATAACAGATGGACAAAATTTAGAATCTGCTATAGGAAATATTATAAATCATATATAAATCATGTCATAGTTTTGTTTTAAATATCCATTCTATTTTTCAAACATGTACTGAACATTTTTGTAACATAAGGCACTGTGCTAGAACATAAAAAGAAGGATAAATAACAGATAAATCATGTCATAGTTTTGTTTTAAATAGCCTTTCCTAAAAGTCAAATTTTCTTTTTTTCTTTTTATTAAGTTCAATTAGCCAACATTAGTTTTTAATGTAGTGTTCAATGATTCATTAGTTGCATATGAGACCCAGTGCTTATCACAATACATGCCCTCCTTAATACCCATCACCCGATTACCCCATCCCCCCACTCCCTCACTTCTGCAACCCTCAGTCTGTTCCCTGGAGTCCAGAGTCTCTCATGGTCTGTCTCCCTCTCTGATTTCTTCCCATTCAGTTTTCCCTCCCTTTCCCTGTGGTCCTCCACACTATTCCTTATGTTCCACTATGAGTGAAACCATATGATAATTGTCTTTCTCTGCTTGACTTATTTCACTTAGCATAATTTCTTCCAGTTCCATCCATGTCGATGCAAATGGTAGATACTCATCCTTTCAGATGGCTGAGTAATATTCCAAAAAGTTAAATTTTCTTAAGAACGGTAACTATAAACTCTTTTTGAATCGTGGGGTGGTGTTGGGGGCACAGCCTGGAACCCATGCACAAACCTATGCAGAAGCCCACCATCTGGAGGCAAGAGGAGCCCACCACACTCTGGGGACAGAGTGGGGAGGGCCAGAGACTGGCACGTGTCTGCTCTGACTTAGAACAGAGGCCAGGCCCAGAGAATCGACTAGAAAACCAAGGGCTCCCAGACAAACCACAAGTCCACGAGTGGCAGGACTGACATTAAACACTATGTCTCAGTGTCATGGTCCTGACAAAGCCACAAAACAGCCGGAGGGCCAGGGAGTCCTGTAGGTCAGGCAAGGCTTGGGGTGAGGATGGGGAGACCAATGAAGGAGGGAACATATAGACACCATACACTGAAAGAAACCTGGAATACCCAGGGCAAGACAGCAAGAAAAGAGAGTGGGGCCCAACGTCACCCAGGTAAAGGCAGGCCTGCCATGCTTATATGGACAAGGGCACAGGCAGCAGCAGTTGGGACAGGAGGAGGGAAAGAGACCCAAGAGACTTAAAGGAGGTAGGATCAGTGGGAGTCCCAGGTCTCCGCCAAATGGGTGACGCTGCCCTTGTCCAGAGACAGGGTGGCTGGGGGAACACAAGGTATCTGCAACAGGGTCTAGGTCCCTCTCCCAGGTCAGAACTCCAACCTCTGACAGGAGGAAGGGCAAGAGCCCTAAGCAGCCCAAGGAGGGACCTCAGACGTAAAAAAGATCAAGTGAGGGTGTCAGAGAGACAACCAGTCCACAGAGGCGAACCCATCACAGCACACAGGAGCTCAAAGAGGTACACCCATCACCACGCATGCACCCTCATGTAACACTTACCAGCTACTTTTGCCCTCCACCCTGTCTAATCTCTGCTTTACTAACTACTCAGCCCAGAACCAAGCGCAGTTCCTCCTCCACAGGAACATGCATTTCTCTTCTCTGAATGGCCTCACCCAGACTTGCTCTCCTATGGTGCTCTCTCAGCTTCTGTGCTCTGAATTCCATCCTGGTAATAACTCTCCATGATCACAAACAAACGACACCCACTCCCCAAATTTTCCAGCAGATATGATCCTTTCCTACCCAGGACCAGAACAGAGGCCGATTACACATTCCCTGCCACTGAGGATACCTGCTGAACTCCCTTAGCACTCCTGCTGTCCCACCCCTGTGCTCACAGCCTTCAGAATACTCATGCAGTCCCTGTGGTGCACATCGTGCTCTCACTTGGTTTTCTCCCTATGAGGGAAGGTTTTTTTCCCCTAGCTGCCTATTATCACCTCTACTCTGACAGATAAAAAAAAATGGTAAAAGAGATCAAATTTCCTACTTTTTATTATCAGAAAATGGTTGAAGTTTCATATCTATGTTCATATCAGTGTTATCTACACACTTTTTCTTGTTCCCCACCATCAAAGAGATGTTACCATTACCACAATCCTTATCAGTGTCCACTTGTCACTAAGCCACACATGAAAATAAAACATGTGGAGATGCCTGGGGGGCTGAGTTGATTAAGTGCCTGCCTTCGGCTCAGAACATGATCCCAGGGTCCTGGGATCAAGTCCTGCATCAGACTCCCTGCTCAGTGGGGAGCCTGCTTCTCCCCCTGCCTGCCACTCCCCCTGCGCACTCTCACTCTCTCTCTCTGACAAATAAAATCTTTAAAAAAAGAAAATGTGTGTACCAGTCCCCTTCAGCTAAGTGCAAACAAAGCCAATCCTGAGGGGAAAAAAATCTGCTTGGAATGGGCTCCAAAACATCTAGATTTTATTATCATTAAAAAAATATATATATGGGGTGCCTGGGTCTCAGTCGGTTGAGAGTCTAACTCTTGGTTTTGGCTCAGGTCATAATCTCATGGGATCAAGCCCTGCATCAGGCTCCATGCTCAGCAGGGAATCTGCTTGAGAGTCTCTCCCTCTGACTCCTCCCCCACTCGCATGCGTGGTTACTCTCTCTCTCTAATAAATAAATAAATCTTAAAAAAAATAAAATAAAAATTAGGGGTGCCTGGGTGGCTCAGTCAGTTAAGCGTCTGCCTTCGGCTCAGGTCATGATCCCAGGGTCCTGGGATGGAGTCCCGCATCAGGCTCCCTGCTGAGAAGCCTGCTTCTCCCTCTGCCTGCCATGCCCCCTGCTTGTGCACTCTCTCTCTCTGTCAAATAAATAAAAGTTTTTTTAAAAAAATAAAAAAACGAGAAAATTAAATTAAATTAAAATTTAAAAAGACCATAATCTTTGATAACAAAATAGGCCACAAAATAGATCTCAGGATCAATAGACTCTTCAGAATTAGGAGCCCTCAAATCTGACCTCTACGCTTTTTTCAGCACAAATATTTCCCCTATCACACATTGGTTCTTTTAGAACATCCTGTCAACCTGCTTGCCAGAAAGTTCAAATTATTACTTACTCTAGAAAGTTCAAATTATTACAAACGTCAATGGGTCAAAATCTGTCTGGTGATTTTTATGCGCCCTCATTCATGATTCTATTCACAGCCTGTTAAATTATGCTTTGACAAGGAATCTCTAAATATCCTGGTACAGAACTTTCATCTAAATCATCTAGACTACCTGGCACTCTCTGCTGGACATCCCTGGGGAAGAAATTAGCTCATTTTTTCTTCCTGCTGCCAGTGGGGATTTGCTATAATGTCTCAAGGCTAGCCAAGCAGAGAACATTGCCAAGAAGGCTTAGTTTTGCAAACCACCCCACCCTTTTGGGGAGGTGGGAAGCAGAGATTACAATAGGAAAATGCCACACCACACTATTAATTTTTAATGTAAGCTCTAAAAGAGAAGACATTTTTGTCTGTTTGTCATTGATGCATTCTGGGCACCTAGAACAGAGCCTGGCATATAGTAGGAGCTCAATGAACATCTGCTGAATAAGCTTTATTCTGTATATTTCCAGTTTGGGAATTTTTGTTGTATTAAAATTTACTGAAAATACCAGTTCTGCCTACAACAAAGACTGCTAAAAGAGTACCTTTCCTTGGGATATCAGAATTCCTCGCAGAGTGTCAAACCCCACAGAAGGCCCAAGTCCAGTTTCATCAAGAGAGCCCTCCAGGTCGAACATAGGGATACAGGGGCAGAAGAGCTCTGAGATGTGATGTAGCAGAAGCAGCCGATTCCGCAGTGCTATTATGGGGATTTCCTGCAAGTGATTGTATTCCATGGGAACCTGAAACGTTGAAACTGTATTAAGTCAACTTAGGTGTCAAATGCACAGATAAGCCATAGTTTGTAGATGAATTCTGAAAATATTTTTTTCAAAAACAGAGAAGCACTGTTACTTCTGAGTCTGGCATGAATAACCTCATTGTTTTTAGAACCATATTCTGGCCAGCTTGACTGCTTGAGTCAAGTAATGTAAATCAAGGAAAATGCTAAAAAAATTAGTCTATAGAAATATATTTACTAAGGAATATGTGCAGCTTGTACTATCAGAATGGTTTTGTATAGCTTGTAAGATTTAGAATGAAGGCTGACATAACATAGAACGTTGGTTAATGTGACTATTAATAATGGTTCTTAAAGGTACTGTTTTTCACATTATGAACCAGAAATATTTCCAACAGAACACTTCTGTAAATATACAGTGGAAAATGAAGTGTGAGTGTGGCTTACATGCATAATTCAATACACAGATACTAACTTTGTCACTACTTGTACACCTCCTAGCCCACCTGGCCCAATCAGTACTGACCTGTGCAGGAAGCTTCCCAGCGCTGGCAGGCTTGCTGGTTGACCAGGCAAGGGTATGTGCTGAGCCGCAGGCCACACGGTTGACCTTCTTACCCTGAAGGGCAGCTACCAACCGGGGCCTCTGGATGGCATTTGTAGTTCCATCTCCCAGTTGTCCCTCATCATTGTCGCCCCACGTATAAACTTCTCCTAAATGAAGTGAATTTAGAACAAGAACTTGTATACTAGGGCTAATGAATGCACAACCACCAATATCTTCTCATCACAATCATACTCCCTCTTCAATGGGGTGCTGGTAGTCAACTGTCTGAAAGTCAACTTCATGTGTGACCTACATGTCTCTAATCACAGCACCCAAAGAGGTAGCATGCTTCTCAGAACTCTGGACAGGCCCTGCTGGCCAACATGCTTTTTCTAGTACTAAGCACATAACTGCAGTAGTTCTTAATCAGAACAAGTAACAATAAAATAGATGGTAATATCCTTAATTGCCCAAGTTAATTTTTTATGTTAAATGGAGAGGAAAAAAATCAGTTTTTTAAAAAACACAACCCGTTTTTAAAGGAAACACAGTTCTTCCTATAGTTGTTCATAACCTAAACATGAGATTCATCATTGATGAGAATATTTTTTAGTGTACCATGCTAAATCCCAACCATGAACCACCACCAGAAAACTGTTCTAAGGGTAAGATCACTCGGTGACTAAAATAGAAATGAGTTAGTTGCCATATCCACAAAGACTCCTCAGGGAGCCATGCCACAAGCAGCACTCTGTAAGGTGTGATGCCTGCATGATCAAGGGCAGTGTGCTTGTGTCCCGCCTCTTCCCATTATGGACAGTTTAGTCCTAAAGTCACTGTGTGGGTGTCACAGCACAAGTAAAGAGAGGAGGACTTCTCAGCAGAGGTACAACTGGATGCAGAGACTCAGAGTCCACAAATGATAAAAACTTCCATATAGGGAGTGTCCCAGTGTGGGGAAGTGGCCCAAGCAGAGAGACCAGTACCCCATGTGGGGGTGGCCCAGAGTGGACAGTCACAGCCCGAGATGGGTGAGGATTCATTCAGGGGAGAGGGCAAAGGCAATGATGGGACGCTGGTCACATGCAGGCAGAGGGACTGAATCACTGCATTAGGGATAATGAAATCCAGGATTCTCACCAAATCCTGGTGAGAAAGGAGTTAAAAGGATAGAAAGAGAGAAAACCAGAATGAACCCTGTGGTACAGAACCGGAACCTGGGGTCCGGGTGTGAATGTGTGGTATTCAATATACATATATAGATACAAAAATAACATAGATACAAATTTGTCTATTATTTACAAATGTATTCCCTGGCTCTATCCACTCAGAAGGCCTGGGAGCAGTGACATCCCAAAAGCAATGAGCACATCTATCGACCTGATCTGTCTTCTAAACACCATTCTCCTCTACAGACACCAGGACTCCTTGCGGAAATGGCCACTGCTAGGCTTGGGCCATGGGGAGTCAAGAATATAGGGTGTCTTATTGTGCCAGAAAGCAAGGAAGTATTCAGTGAATGATGGGCACACACCAGCAAATAAATCTAGCCTAATAGGGCCAATCTGAGCATCAAAATTAGTAACAGTAACAGATTATATATAATCAATTGAAAAAATTGGGAAACCATGAGTCCCACATAGATGTAAACGAAAAAAAACCTAAACATTTGATGAGAATAAAATATCCAAAGAGAAAAGGGATATTTAAATAGTTTCAAATACTCTCCCAAATATTTATTAGTTACAAAGGATGTTCACAGTGGAAAAGCCTGGCAGCCACCACCTTAATCAAGTGACTGAAGTTAACACCACCAGTAATGGGACAGAGAAATTGCATGTCACCTGATGAATTAAAAATGAATTAAGAACACAGCAAGAATTGAGATCAAAGATGAGGGGTGCCTGGGTGGCTCAGTCAGTTAAGCGGCTGCCTTCGGCTCAGGTCATGATCCCAGGGTCCTGGGATTGAGCCCCGTGTCGGGCTCCCTGCTCAGTGGGGAGCCTGCTTCTCCCTCTCTCTCTGCCTGCCTCTCTGCCTACTTGTGCTCTCTATCTCTCTGTCAAATAAATAAATAAAAATCTTTAAAAAAAAAGATCAAAGATGAGCAACTTGAATCTACTGAGGAGATATGAGACAAACTCAAATTGAGGGATGTTCTACAAAAAAAGTCTATAATCTTCAAAAGTGCCACAGTCCAAAAAACTCAGGAAGACTGAAGAAGTGTCAAAGAATGATGCTCATGGTCAACTGAGGATTGTCTCAGAGTAGAGGAGACAAGAACATGTTTCAGCTAAATGTAGCCTGTGTTGTAGCATAAATGGGCATGAAGATCAGGTGTAGTAATAACCAGGGTGAATTTCCCAACTGAACAGCCATGTTGGGATTGTTTAGTAGTGTCCCTGTTTGTAGGAAATAAATTCTCAAATGTTTAGGGTAATGGGCAGTACCTGACTCTCACATGGATAAAAAAAAAGAAAGTCTTTGTACTGCACTTCAAGCTGTTCTCTAAGTGTGGTGATTTGTTTCAAAAATTTAAAGAATGAAAATGAAGCAAATAAAAAAATGTGTTCTAAGTTCTTAAGAACTACAATATCAGTCCACAATAGGCCATAAAAATTACTTATTCATATATGAAACTCTTCCAGAAATGAAACAATTGAAGGGTACAGTATATGTTCATATAATTCACCAAAGGCTTTAAAAGGGAACAAAATGGGGAAATGGCCGTTTTAATGAAAGATGGTACACTAGTTTTCCATTATTACCATAACAAATTACCAGAATTTACTGGCTTAAACAGTTCTTTCAGTTCTGTAGGTCAGAAGCCCAACATGAGTCTGACTAGGCTAACGGCTAGATCTCAGCAGGCTGCATCCTTTTTGGACGCTCTGGGGGAGAGAACCCATGTCCTTGCTCATTCAGGCTGTTGGAAGAATTAAGTTCTTTGGAGGACCAAGGTCCTGTTTCCTTGTAGGCTGTCAGCTGACAGCTGTTCGTAGCTTCCAGAGGCCACCCATATTCCCTTTCCTCCATCTCTATAGCCAGCAATGGTGGATCAAGACCTTCCCTCACTTCGAAAAATCTCTCCTGCCTCTTCTCTGTTACAATCTCTTTGACTGACTCTTCTGCCTCCTTTTCTGTTATGAAGGGTCTGTGTAATTACATTAGCCCACCTAATAATCCAGAATAATTTCCATATTGTAATGTCAGTTGATTATCAACCTTAATTCCATCTGCAGTCCCTTTTGCCATTGTGCTGGGGTCCCCAAGACCACCTTCAGGTTTGCTGATTCACTGGGTAAACTCCCAGGCGTCAGCATACAGTCATACTCAGCTATAATTACAGTGAAAGGACACAAAGAAAAATCAGCAAAGGGAAAAGGCACATGAGCGAAGTCCAGAGGAAACCAGGTACAAGCTTCCAATGATCCTATGCCAATGGAGTTACACAGGACAAGCCTAATTCCTCTAGCAATAGTTGTGACAACACATGTAAAATGCTGTCTACCTCGGCGCCCAGGGTTCACTAGGGTTGTCACATGGACACTTCTGCCTGGCACATACCCAGGTTTCAGGAAACAGGTTTCAGAAGAGACCACATTGTGCAGTTTAGGCACAGCAAGGCCTTTTCTCAGTTAGGGAAGGGAGGGAGCCCTCCCAAAATCCAGGTTCCCAGAGGCCAGCTGAGGGCCACCTTACAAGCAGCCCTCAGGTTCTGCCTGGCACATACCCAGGTTTCAGGAAACAGATTTCAGCAGAGACCACATTGTGCAGTTTAGGCACAGCAGCCCTTTTCTCAATTAGGGAAGGGAGGGAGCCCTCCCAAAATCCAGGTTCCCAGAGGCCAGCTGAGGGCCACCTTACAAGCAGCAACCTCCTCCAAAGGACAGCAGTATCAAATGTGCTCTGTTACCTCTTTTCGGCATAGCCGTAAAATATAACATATTCACCAGTGTTAACACCAGGGGCTGAAGATGACAAAAGCCAGAGCTCTTCAGCAAATTCTCAGCTATAATACAACTGCTCCCCACTCCTTACAGCTGCATATATTATTCCTGAGCAGACTTCTTAGTTTTGTTTTTTATGTTATGTTAATCACCATATATTACATCATCAGTTTTTGACGAAGTGTTCCATGATTCATTGTTTGTGTGTAACACTCAGTGCTCCATGCAGTAGGTGCACTCCTTAATACCAATCACCAGGCTAACCCATCACCCACCCCCTCCCCTCTAGATCCCTCAGTTTGTTTCTCAGAGTCCATAGCCTCTCATGGTTTGTCTCACCCTCCAATCTCCTCCCTTCATTCTTACCTTCCTGCTATCTTCTTCTTTTTTTTTTTTTTTAACATATAATGTATTATTTGTTTCAGAGGTACAGGTCTGTGCTTCAACAGTCTTACACAATTCACAGCACTCACCATAGCACATACCCTCCCCAATGTCTATCACCCAGCCCCCCAGCCCTCCCACCCCCCACTACCCAAGCAAGCCTCAGTTTGTTTCCTGAGATTAAGAATTCCTCATATCAGTGCGGTCATATGATATATGTCTTTCTCTGATTAACTTATTTCACTCAGCATAATGACCTCTAGTTCCAACCACGTCACTGCAAATGGCAAGATCTCATTCCTTTTGATGGCTGCATAATATTCCATTGTATATATATACCACTTCTTTATCCATTCATCTGTTAGTGGACATCTTGGCTCTTTCCACAGTTTGGCTATTGTGGACATTGCTGCTATAAACATCAGGGTGCACGTACCCCTTCGGATCCCTACATTTGTATCTTTGGGGTAAATACCTAGTACTGCAATTGCTGGGTTGTAGGGTAGCTCTATTTTCAACTTTTTGAGGAACCTCCATACTGTTTTCCAGAGTGGCTGTACTAGCTTGCATTCCCACCAACAGTTTAGGAGGGTTCCCCTTTCTTCGCATCCCCGCCAACATCTGTCGTTTCCTGAATTGTTAATTTTAGCCATTCTGACTGGTGTGAGGTAGTATCTCATTGAGGTTTTGATTTGGATTTCCCTGATACCGAGTGATGTTGAGCACTTTTTCATGTGTCTGTTGGCCATTTGGATGTCTTCTTTGGAAAAATGTCTGTTCATTTCTTCTGCCCATTTTTTGATTGGATCTTTTGTTCTTTGGGTGTTGAGCTTGATAAGTTCTTTATACATTTTGGATACTAGTCCTTTATCTGATATGTCATTTGCAAATATCTTCTCCCATTCTGTCAGTTGTCTTTTCGTTTTGTTGATGAAGTCCCAATAGTTCATTTTTGCCCTTGCTTCCCTTGCCTGTGGTGATGTTTCTAAGAAGAAATTGCTGCAGCTGAGGTCGAAGAGGTTCCTGCCTGTGTTCTCCTTTAGGATGTCGATGGACTCCTGTCTCACATTTAGGTCTTTCAACCATTTTGAGTCTAGGTTTGTGTGTGGTGTAAGGAAATGGTTCAGTTTCATTCTTCTGCATGTGGCTGTCCAATTTTCCCAACACCATTTGTTGAAGAGATTGTCTTTTTTCCATTGGACATTCTTTCCTGCTTTGTTGAAGATCAGTTGACCACAGAGTTGAGGGTCCATTTCTGGGCTCTCTGTTCTGTTCCACTGATCTATGTGTCTGTTTTTGTGCCAATACCATACTGTTTCGATGATGACAGCTTTGTAATAGAGCTTGAAGTCCAGAATTGTGATGCCACCCGCTTTGCTTTTCTTTTTCATCATTCCTGTGGCTATTCGGGATATTTTCTGGTTCCATACAAATTTTAGGATTATTTGTTCCATTTCTTTGAAAAAAGTGGATGGTATTTTGATATGGATTCCATTAAATGTGTAGATTGCTCTAAGTAGTAGCACTGACATCTTCACAATATTTGTTCTTCCAATCCATGAGCATGGAACGTTTTTCCATTTCTTTGTGTCTTCCTCAATTTCTTTCATGAGTATTTTATAGTTTTCTGAGCACAGATTCTTTCCCTCTTTGGTTAGATTTATTCCTAGGTATCTTATGGCTTTGGGTGCAATTGTAAATGGGATCAACTCCTTAATTTCTCTTTCTTCTCTCTTCTCTCTGTTGGTGTATAGGAATGCCACTGATTTCTGTGCATTGATTTTATATCCCGCCACTTTACTGAATTCCTGGATGAGTTCTACCAGTTTGGGGGTAGAGTCTTTTGGGTTTTCCATATAAAGTATCATATCATCTGCAAACAGTGAGAGTTTGACTTCTTCTTTGCAGATTTGGCTGCCTTTTATTTCTTTCTGCTGTCTGATTGCTGTGGCTAGGACTCTAATACTATGTTGAATAGCAGTGGCGAGAGTGGACATCCCTGCCGTGTTCCTGACCTTAGGGGGAAAGCTCTCAGTTTTTCCCCATAGAGAATGAGATTCACTGTAGGTTTTTCATAGATGGCTTTTATGATATTGAGGTAGGTACCATTTATCCCCATACTCTGAAGTTTTGGTCAAGAAAGGATGCTGTACTTTGTCAAATGCTTTTTCTGCATCTATTGAGAGGATCCTATGATTCTTGTTCTTTCTTTTGTTAATGTATTGTATCATGTTGATTGATTTGCAGATGTTGAACCAGCCTTGCAGCCCAGGAATAAATCCCACTTGGTCGTGGTGAATAATCCTGTTAATGTACTGTTGGATCCTGTTGGGTGGTATTTTGGTGAGAATTTTTGTATCCATGTTCATCAAGGATATTGGGTCTGTAATTCTCCTTCTTGATGGGGTCTTTGTCTGGTTTGGGGATCAAGGTAATGGTGGCCTCATAAAACAAGTTTGGAAGTTTTCCCTCATTTCTATTTCTTGGAACACTTTCAGAAGAATAGGTATTAATTCTTCTTGAAATGTTTGGTAGAATTCCCCCTGGGAAGCCATCTGGCCCTGGGCTTTTGTTTCTTGGGAGATTTTTGATGACTGCTTCAATTTCTTTAGTGGTTATAGGTCTGTTCAGGTTTTCTATTTCTTCCTGGTTCAATTTTGGTAGTTGATACATCTCTAGGAATGCATCCATTTCTTCCATATTGTCTAATCTGCTGTCATACAGTTGCTCATAATATGTTCTTATAATTGTTTGTATTTCTTTGGTGTTGGTTGTGATCTCTCCTCTTTCATTCATGATTTTGTTGATTTGGGTCCTTTCTCTTTTCTTTTTGATAAATCTGGCCAGGGGTTTACCAATTTTGTTAATTCTTTCAAAGAACCAGCTCCTATTTTAGTTGATCTTTTCTACTGTTCTTTTGGTTTCTATGTCATTGATTTCTGCTCTGATTTTATTATTTCTTTTCTACTGCTGGGTTTAGGCTTTATTTGTTTTTCTTTCTCCAGCTCCTTTAGGTGTAGGGTTAGGTTGTGTATTTGAGACCTTTCTTGTTTCTTGAGAAAGGCTTGTATTGCTATATACTTTCCTCTTAGGACTGCCTTTGCTGCATCCCAAAGATTTTGAACAGTTGTGTTTTCATTTTCATTGGTTTCCATGAATTTTTAAAATTCTTTAGTTTCCTGGTTGACTCATTCATTCTTTAGTAGGATGCTCTTTAGCCTCCATGTATTTGAGTTCTTTCCAACTTTCCTCTTGTGATTGAGTTCTAGTTTCAATGCATTGTGGCCCAAAAATATGCAGGGAATGATCCCAATCTTTTGGTTCCGGCTGAGGCCTGATTTGTGACCTAGGATGTGATCTATTCTGGAGAATGTTCCTGGGCACTCGAGAAGAATGTGTATTCTGTTGCTTTGGGATGGAATGTTCTGAATATATCTGTGAAGTCCATTTGTTTGAGTGTGTCATTTAGAGTCTTTATTTCCTGTTGATCTCTTGCTTAGATGATCTGTCCATTTCAGTAAGGGGGAGTGTTAAAGTCCCCCAGTATTACTGTATTGTTGTCGATGTGTTTCTTTGCTTTTGTTATTAATTGGCTTATATAATTGGCTGCTCCCATGTTAGGGGCATAGATATTTACAATGGTTAGATCTTCTTGTTGGATAGACCCTTTAAGTAGGATATAGTCTCCTTCCTCATCTCTTATTATAGTCTGGTTTAAAATCTAATTTGTCTGACATAAGGATTGCCACCCCAGCTTTCTTTTGGTGTCCATTAGCACGGTAAATGGTTTTCCACCCCCTCACTTTCAATCTGAGGGTGTCTTTGGGTCTAAAATGAGTCTCTTGCAGACAGCATATCGATGGGTCTTGTTTTTTTATCCAATCTGATAGCCAATGTCTTTTGATTAGGGCATTTAGCCCATTTACATTCGGGGTAACTATTGAAAGATACAAATTGAGTGCCACTGTATTGCCTGTAAGGTGACTGTGACTGTATACTGTCTGTGTTCCTTTCTGGTCTATGTTGCTTTTAGTCTCTGTCTTTGCTTAGAGGACCCCTTTCAACATTTCTTTTAGGGCTGGCTTTGTGCTTGCAAATTCCTTTAGTGTTTGTTTCTCCTGGAAGCTTTTTATCTCTCCTTCTATTTTCAATGACAGCCTAGCTGGATATAGTATTCTTGGCTGCATATTTTTCTCATTTAGTGCTCTGAAGATATCATGCCAGTCCTTTCTGGCCTGCCAGGTCTCTCTGATAGGTCTGTTGCCAATCTAATGTTTCTACCATTGTAGGTTACAGGTCTCTTCTTCTGAGCTGCTTTCAGGATTTTCTCTTTGTCTCTGAGACTCGTAAGTTTTACGATTAGATGTCAGGGTGTTGACCTATTTTTATTGATTTTGAGAGGGGTTCTCTGTGCCTCCTGGATTTTGATGCGTGTTTCCTTTCCCAAATTAGGGCAGTTCTCTGCTCTAATTTGCTCCAATATACCTTCTGCCCCTCTCTCCTTTTCTTCTTCTGGGATCCCAATTATTCTGATTATTGTTTCATCTTATGGTATCACTTATCTCTCAAATTCTGCCCTCGTGATTCAGTAGTTGTTTATCTCTCTCTTTCTCAGCTTCTTCATTTTCCATCATTTGGTCTTCTATATCACTGATTCTCTCTTCCACCTCTTTTATCTTAGCAGTTAGAGCCTCCATTTTTTATTGCACCTCATTAACAGTCTTTTTGATTTCGACCTGGTTAGATTTTAGTTCTTTTATTTCTCCAGAAAGGGTTTCTCTAAGATCTTCCATGCTTTTTTCAAGCCCAGCTAGTATCTTTAAAATCATCATTCTGAACTCTAGTTCCAACATCTTACTAATGTCCGTATTGATTAGGTCCCTGGCAGTCGGTACTGCCTCTTGTTCTTTTTTTTGAGGTGATCTTTTCCGTCTTGTCATTTTGTCCAGAGTAGAATAGATGAATGAGAGAATAAAATGCTAACAAGGTAACAACGACCCCAGAAAAATATACACTAAACAAATCAGAGAAGACCTGAAACCAGGGGAAAAGAAAGGGAAAGAAAGAAAAAAGAAAAAGATAAGAACAAACAAAAAAAACAGAATATGATCAAAAATGATCAGGCTGTGTATAGGTCAGTTGCACACACTAGATTTTGGGCATATTTTGGTCTGTTAGAAGAAAGTGTCTACCAAAATTTTAAAGAAAGGAAAACTTATATATGTACAAAAATAAGGGTAAATATGATGAAAGGATGGAATATGACTGTAAAGATGGAAATTACAAAAGATTTTATAAAAGGCATTGATAAGATAAGAAGCTGCCTGAAAAATAAAGAAGAGGATTTAAAAAAAAAAGGGGGGGAGAGAATGTGATCAGGCAGGAGACTAGAACAAAGCCATACACTAGAGATTTAGGGTATATTCTGGTCTGTTAGAAGAAACTGTATTCCAAAATTTTAGAGAGAACAACTTATATACATATACAAAAATAAGGTTAACTACTATGAAAGGATAGAATATGACTCTAAAAATGAAAAATAAAAAAGATTTTTTAAAAAAGGGATTGATAACATGTTGGTTGAAAAGGGATTAAGAAAAATTTAAAAAAAAAAGGAAAGTTAAAAAAAATTAACTTTGAAAGACTAAAGAATCATGGGAAAAAAAGCTATGAATTCTATGTGCAGTATTCCCCTAGTGCTGGAGTTCTGCTGTTCTCATTGATTGTTAAACTTGGTCTTGGCTGGCTGTTCTTGCTGATCTTTTGGGGTAGGGGCCTGTTGCAGTAGTTCTCAAATGTCTTTGCCTGAGGTGGAATTGCACTGCCCTTGCCGGGGGCCGGGCTAGGTAATCTGCTCAGGTTTGGTCTCGGGAGCTTTTGTTCCCTGCAAGCTTTCCCTACAGCTTTGGAGGACAAGAATCAAAATGGCGGCCTCCCGATCTCCGCCCCGGAGGAGCCAAGAACTCGGGGCCCCACTCCTCAGGGGGCCCCCAGAGAAAAGCAGTCACTCCCGTCTCCCCGGTCTCCGGCCACACTCCGTGCTCACCTGGCCTGTGACCGAGCGTTTCTATCTCTGGCACATGACCCTGTGTGGAGTCTCCAAACCCAGCAGATCCCTGCAGTGCTCTCCCGCACCCCTCCTCCGAGGGGAGGAAGGGGAGTCTCCCTGGATTTGCGCTTGTTGGGTCCCTGCTGGAAGAGCAGTGGCCCAACTGTGCCACGGATCACGGTTTATGGCCACCCTGAGCTGAGGGCCCACTCCCAGCTCCATCTCTGCAGCCGGCTTCCCCACTCCGATACCCGGGAGCTCTGCCGCACTCAGGCACCCCTGGTCTTCCTGTGACCCCAAGGGTCCTGAGGCCACACTGTCCTAGCAAGGGTTCCATCCCCTGCTTAGCCAATGGAGCAACGTCCATCAGCAGAGCCGACTTCTAAAAGTTCTGATTTTTGCTCCGCTGCTCTATCACTAGCAGGTAGCGGGGCTGATGGAGGCCCCCTCCCCTGCCATCTATCTTCCCGAATATGGCCTCGGATTCACTTCTCCACATGCCCTACCTTCTAGAGAGTGGTCGATTTTCTGTTCAGAGAGTTGATGCACTCTCTTGTTGAGTTTGTAGGTGTTCAGAATGGTTTGATCCCTATCTAGCTGAACTCCTGGGACCAAACGAAATTTAGGTCTCCTACTCCCCCGCCACTTGCTCCTCTCCCAGACCTCTTAGATTTTAAAGGCCTCTGTGCTGCAACACTGGGCCTCCCACCTACCATCCTCAGTGCAGCACACACAGTGCAGGGAGCCAGTGGCAATAGCAATGACTTTCTTCCCCTGCAGCCCTTGGACCTGCCGAGGTCTTCTAACATGGTCATCGGATCCATGGCCCAGCCTGTGATAGTCACCTTTGCCCCTGCACAAAAGGAAATAGAGAAGCATGAGTGCAAGGCCGTGTCATTTACTACCCTGCCCCACCCTCCTGGCTTAAGCAGCATACTTCACGACACAAATCACAGCCTGCTATATAAGTTTCATCTCAATCTATGAGAGGTCAGTTAATATAACTTCACATTAGTAAACCGGTTTTGGTGATAGCAAACAAACAGAATCTTACATACCAAGTATAAACAGCACGAGATTTGGGAAGGGCGACAGAAAACTGGGATTCACATTCTACATACCAAGTATAAACAGCACCAGATTTGGTAAGGGCGACAGAAAACTGGGATCCACATTCTACTTTAACCACTCCAAGGCCTGTAAGAGAATCAATCTAAAAGGGAAAAAGGTTCAATTAGACTGAATCAAGGCTTTTGCTGCCTGCTGCAACCACATAGAGACTGAACTAAATCTAATAAGGAACTCTGAAAATCCTTACTCAGGTCAAATATTTCATACAACTTAAAATCCTACTCCACTTAACCAGGTAAGTGTTCTCAGGAGGAGCAGGAATGCCTGGCTTTGAAGGCACACATGGTGACACTCAGCCATGGGCCCATGCTACTGCACAATGAGACCCAGCAAGTGTCACTAAAAATGGACATGTCACAGTTGAAGGTCTCAGAATCCACTCTCCCAATTCCATTTCTCTTTGTGGTGTGCTGGCCCCATTCGCCAGTAAGCCCTGTACTTCTCTTCTGCCCTCCAGCCCTCAAATCCCACAGGCCCACAGGAGAGGAACAGCAAGCAATGGGAAGGAGGATTGGCCAAGAGGACCAGGGCTTTGGCCTTTAGACATGACCTAGCCATCTATCCAGGGTAATTAAATTAAATACGACCTTGGTCAGGCCAGTATTGGAACTCACCTCCACCCCTGAACGCTTGGGGGTCCAGGCCCTTCACAGCCAATACCCAGAGGTCTCACTAGGGCTTACTAACCTAGTCATCACCTTTTCTCACCCAGCAAGCTATTCTCTTTTATTATTATTATTTTATTATTATTATTATTATCCGTGACTGTTCTCAGACTTAAGTTCTCATATGTGATTTTAAATTTAAATTAATTAAAACAATCAATTCTCTCAGTTCTCTCCTCACCTTCACTTCTGTCATAATCACATCAGTAATGACCTCCATCCCCCCAGTGTCCAACATCTTAATCCCTGAAGGTTCAAAGTCTGTGTCTAAGCTTTCCTAAGCATAATAAAGTCCAAAACAGACAGTTTTTTCATAAATCTGGAAACCCCAAGTAACCTGTAACATGGTTAAAATACCGTACACCTGCAAGAGAAAAGGAACAAGAGATGGTAAGACTGAGGAGAAAGCCCCGAGCTTCTGGTTTTCCAGCAGTGCCCAGGAGGACACAGGGGTGCCTCCAGGCACATCTCCACCAGGCTTTGGCTGCAGGCAGCACCAGCCAAAACCACTCTCTGCAGTGATGGAAATGTGCTGTGTCCAAAACGCCCAAATGGAAGCTGCCAGACACATGCAGCTACTAAGCACATGAAATGCAGCCACTGTGAGCAGGGAAGTGAATTTCAACTTTATCTACTCTTAATTGAGTTAAACTTAAACTTAAATAGCCATGTGTGGCCAACAGCTATTGTACTGGGCAGCACAGCTCTGGGAAGAAAAGCTGTGCAGTTCTAGCCTAGGCTCTTGTCCCATCTGAGGGGGCCTCTGGCAGAATGCTGCCGCCCAGGGCTGCCTGTGCACCATGGGGGTCTCTATTCTGCACACACAGTCCTAGATTCCTAACAAGACTGGACACCAGACAGAGAACAGTTTCTAGTTTTCTTTCACAGCACACACACTCCCAAATCCACAGCAAAGCACCTCAATTAAATGGCCCGGTCGGGTTCATGCACACAGCACTCAGCAGATGGTCTAAACACATCAATGAACTTAATCTTTGCTAACTGCCCATTCACAAGGGCAAGACAGTCTCACAAAGTTAAAAAGTTGCTCAGATTCATGCAGGTCACATGGAGAAAAGCAATCTGACCCCCAACCCAGGCCTGTAGCCTCTTAGCTTGTCACAGGATGTCCATTTAAAACAGCCTCTGGCTAAGCCAGATGCAACCCTTTCAGTACAACACATTCATAGCTATAGAACTCTATAAATTGAAAAGACCGTGAACAATTTGTTATCCTTTTCCTCAAACAGGTCTACATACTACATAAAACCACAGGTCTCACTAAATTACATAACTTTCTCAAGACAGCACAAAGAGCACTTAAAATATCTCAATACCTTTGGGCCTTTCCCTCACTTTTTACTAATTATCCATTATATTTTCTGCAAAGAAGGTAAGATGAGGTAAAATACTCCTGAAAAGCACACAGAGGGGGAGGTGGCAGCAAGCCTCTGTGCTCCTAGGAGGGCCCAGGGAGCTCTAAGAGCTCCAGAAAGACCTGGAACGTTCCCATCCCAGGATCGTTGGGAAAGGTGTTTTTCTCCCACTACGCAAACACAAATACCTTCATGGGTACTTTACAGCCATCACTGCCTCCTCGGCCAAGCTTGCCATAGTCCCCGTCCCCCCAGGACCAGACAGTATCATCATCAGTGAGGCAGAGGGTCTGGGCATCTCCACTGCCACAGGCGACATCAACCACGCGGTGGCCCTGCAGCGCCTCCACCTTCAGAGAAAAGGAACCAAGGTTATCTGACTGCAGTAGAAAGGAAGCTTACCTAAGGAAAGGCTTTATTTTTCTTAATTTTTTAAAAAGATTTATTTATGGGCACCTGGGTGGCTCAGTCAGTTAAGCATCTGCCTTCAGCTCAGGTCATGATCGTTCAGCCCCACATCAGGCTCCCTGCTCTGCAGGGAGCCTGCTTTTCCCTCTCCTGCTGTCCCTGCTTGTGAGAGTGTGCACTCTCTCTATGTCAAATAAATAAAATATTTTTTTAAAAAGATTTATTTATTTATTTGAATGAGACAGACAGAGAGAGAAGGCGCCCGCTTGAGAGTGGGGGGAGGGGCAGAGGGAGAAAGAGAATCTCAAGCAGACTCCCCACTGAGTGCGGAGCCTGATGTGGGGCTCAATCTCACGATCCTGAGATCATGAACTGAACAGAAATCAAGAGTCAGACACTTAACCAAATGAGCCACCCAGGCACCCCAGGAAAGGCTTTAAAGTACTATGATGCTCCCTGTGTGTGCGTGTGGGAGGGGGCTGTTTTAAGCCTTTGCAAAGAATGTGAAATTTTAAATAATCCTGTAAGATAACACAGAAACACCTTCATCTGTTTGAACCAAATAAATCTAAACTATAGGAGGCAGGAACCAGTGTCCCCAGTGAACCAGTCCTACCACACCAAGAAGTCTTATTTACTGCCTCACCCAAAATACAGTGGGCCTTCTAGAAGCCAAAGCATTTAGCTAGATGCCAAGTAATATTAATATATAAATATATATATATAATATAAAGTATAAATAAAAGGGTATTTCAAATACTATCCTGTTTAAATGACCCACTGATTACAAACCTACTTGTAAATAACGAGGCTAAGGCCATCAACTTTAAAACAAAAGAAACTGGAAAAGGAAATACTTTTGGCTTTTAAAAATCATAATGGCATAATGACAGTGGCAAGCTGCCTCCCCTACCACCTTCAACAGTGAAGGTGTGAAGAGCCGCCCCAGGCCTCTGAGCACCTTTTCAAGGTGCCTCCTCACCAGCTTTGGCTTTAACTGGTCCTCACTGTCGCTGTGTCCCAGGCGGCCATACCGGCCTTTGCCCCAAGTGTACAGATCCCCTGCTGCGGTGACGCAGGCACTGTGGGCTCCACCAGCCGCAACGTCAACCACTTCAATTCCTCTCAGAGACTCAATGACTCGAGGGCGGTCACATGGACTGCAAAAAAGGTCACCAACGATAACGGAAATAGTTTTATTCTTAAATATTTTAAAAGTATTAAATACTAGGCTTTTGGTTTGCTGTTCACTTGTTTAATGTACGCCTCTCAAATCAATTGTTAATTAAGAAGAATCATTCAGACCTGAACTGAAAATTTCACAATTTCCTACATGTCTCCTTTTATAGCAGCTGCCCTAATGCCAGAGAGCAGAGACTTTCAGTCTAAATCAGAGGCCAGGAGACTAGTGCCCAAATGTGGGCCAATTTGGCCCATGGCCTCTTTTTGAAAGGCCAATTAGCCTAGAATGAATTTTATATTTTTAAAGGGCTGTTAAAAAAAAAAAAATGAAAAGAAGCATATACAACAAAGACTGTCTGTGGCTGGCCTAAAATATTTATTACTACCTGGCTCTTTACCAAAACAAGTTGCCCACCCTTGCTATAAATCAACATTTCATTTAAGGAGTTTTATCATTTGAATATCAACTAACCTACAATGTGGCAAGCACTGATAGCAAACTTGTTTGTTTTCTTATTATTGAATTTTGAAAGCTCTTTATAATAACCTTGAATATAAGACCTTAGCCAGATGTCTGATTACAAATAATGCTTTCTCAGTCTGTCGCATGTCTTTTCAATCTAACTTTCGAAAACCTGAAGTTCACATTTTTATGAAGTCCAATTTTATCCTATTTTTCTTTACTGGATCATGTTTTCGGAGTTCTATCTAAAAATCCTTGTCTTACCTAAGTCACAAAGGTTTTCTCTCATGTTTTCTTCTAGAAGTTTTTGGATTTAGGTTTTACATTTATAACTACCAATCATTTTGAGTTAATTCTGGATATGGTGCAAGAAGTTCACTGCTTGCTATGTGGCAATCCAATTGTTCAAGACCATTTGTTGAAAAAGCTCTGTTCTCCAATAAAATGTCTGCATTTTTGTAAATTGTGCATTGGAAGTTCTAAGGGAGAAATCAAGCTTCATTTTTTTCACAGTCATTATTCAGTATTTGTGATACATTTTTAGACTCTATTCTGTTCCCCTGATATATTTCTCTCTTTTTACAATACTATACTGTCTTGATTACTGTAGCTTTAAAATGAGGCTTGAAGTATTGTCAATCCTCCAACTTTGCTCCTTATTTTTAAAGTTGTTTTGATTATTCTAGGTACTCTGCATTTCTATATGAATTTTACAATCAGCTTGTCAATTTCTACGAACATTTTAATTGGGAAGGGGTAGAACCTATACATTAATTGGACAAAAACTGACAAAACAATATTGAGTCTTCTAATCCACAAATACAGAGTATACTCTCCTCCATGATTTTAGGTCTTTTAAAATTTCCCCCACCAATATTTTATAGTTTTCTGCCTATAAGTCATCCATGGTTTTTTTTTCCCTTGGTCAAATTTGTCCCTTACTATTTCAATTCTGGGGGGAGGGCAATATAAATGGTATTTTTTAAACTTCCAATTTCTGATTACATTTGCATATGTATAAAGACACACAATTGCCTTTTATTTACTGATCTATCCTGCAACCCTGCTAATCTCATTTATTAATTCTAGTAGCTTTTTTGTAGATACCACGGGTTTTCTATATAAACAATTATACTACCTGTAAATAGCTTTATTCTCTTTCCAATCTGAATGCCTTTTATTTCTTTATACTGCTATACTGCACTTGCTAACCTTGAAATATAATACTGAATCTTGACAGCAGATGTCCTTGTCTTGTTCCTGAAATTAGGGGAAGTTCAGTCTGTCACTATTAAGTATTGTATTGGCTCTATGTGTAACAGAGATGCTCTTCATCAACTCACAGAAGTTCTTTTATTTCTAGATCGGTGAAAGTTGTTTGTCAGAAACAGATGTTGAAGTTTGTCAAATACTTTTCCTTCCTTCATCTACTAAGATGATCATATGGTTTTTCTTTTTTACTTGATTCATCTTCCAATGTTAAAAAACAATTATGCAATTTCTGACATAAAACTCACTTGGTCATGGTGTATTATCCTTTTATATTGTCAGATTTGATTTTCTAAAATGTTAAGAATTTTTACATCTACTTTCATGAAAGATATTGGTCTGTATTTCCCTATTAATGTCTGAGTCTGGTTTTGGTATAAGACTAAAGCTACTCACAAAAGAGAGTTGGGGAGAATTCCCTCCTCAATTTTCAAAAATAGTTTGTTAAGAATTGGTATTATCTGTTACTTATACATGTGGCAGAGATCATTACACCTGTTTCTGGAGATCTCTTTGTGGGAAATTCAATTACTTAAATAGACACAAAGCTATCTGAGTCACCTATTTCTTCTTGAGTGAGCTTTAAAGAGTGTGTGTCCTTTGAGGAATTTGTCCATTTCATCTAAAAAGTTGCATTTGTTGGCATAAAGATGTTCATTATATTTCATTTTTTAATAGCTGTACATCTGCAGTGATGAAACTCCCTCATTCCTGATATTGCTATAATTTGTATAATCTTTTTTTTCTTGATCAGTCTAGAGGGAGGTTTTATACTGACTTTCTCAAAAAACTAACTTTTGTATTCTTTGATTTTTCTCTCTTGTTCTATTTTCTATTTCATGGATTCTCACTCTGATCTTCCTTATTTCCTTTATTCTGTTTATTCTGTGTTGCATTTGTCCTTCTTATTCTAGTGTCTTAAGGTAGAAACCAAAGTCATTAAAAACCATGTTTCTTTTATAAATTAAAAAAAAAAGGCATTTCATGCTATAAATCTCCTAAGTATTGCCTTTGCTGGATCACATAAATTTTTATATTCTGTTTACATTTTCACTCAGGTCAAAGTCATTTCTAATTTATTTCTGATTCCCTCTTTGACCAGTTATTTTAAAAGGTTTTATTTACTTTCCAAGTATTTGGAAGATTTCCCAGAGATTTTATTGTTATTGGTTTCTAATTAATTCCATTAGGGTCAGAGAATATACTTTGTATGACTTGAGTACTCTTGATGTATGTGATTTGTTTTCTGGCCCAAATTATGGTCTATATTGGTAGTTGTTCCATATGTAGTTGAAAAGACAGTACTTTTGCTAAATTGAGTGTTCTATAAATGGCTACTTGATAAAGTTGGCTGACCGAGTTAAGTCTTCTGACAGATTTTCTATCTACATGTTTTATCAGTTATTGAGGGAAGGGTATTAAAATCTCCACTGTAACTGCGGATTTGTCTATTTCTCCCTGCAATTCTATCATTTTGTTTAATTTCATGTATTCAGGTCTATCATTAGTTGTGTAAACATTTAGGATTATTATGTCCCCTTGATGACTGACCACTTCATCATTACTAATTGACCCTTTTTATCTGTCTCAATATTCTTTGCTGTACAATCTACTTTGTAAGATATTAATACAAGCATACCAACTTTGTTCTGATTAGTGTTAACATGGTATATATTTTTCCATCTTTTTACTTTTAATCTATTTATGTGTCTAGTACTTAAAATTAGTTTTAAAAATATGTTTGATCTTGCTTTTATATCCATTCTGACAACCTCTGACTTTAACTGGAATGCTTAAACCATTTATATTTGATGTTATTGTTAATATATTCTGGCTTGTATCTACATCTTGCTATCTTTTTCCTATTTGTCCCATCTGTTTACTTTTTCTTCTTCAGAGTATGTTTTACAATTTCACTTTAACTTCCTTGTTGGTTTATCAAGTAAGGCTTTTTGTTGCATTATATTAATGTTTGGTTTAGGATGTATAGAATACCGCTCCATCACAGTTTAATCTGAAGTCATACAACTACATCATGTATAGTATAAGAACATCACAATAGCATACTTCTATTTCCTACCCCCAAGCCTCTGTGTAGCTGCTGTCTTCCTCTATATTACTGCTACATATTTTACTTCTATGTATCTCAATTCATTTTTATTATATCCTTGAAAAATTCAATTATCTCTTGAAAATATTGATACAAGGAAAAAGTCATGATATTAATTAACCCATGTAGCAATTTCCTCATTCATTCATATAGAACCCTAATTCCATCTGATATAACTTTCCTTCTGTTTGAAGTAATTCCTTTAACATTTTTGTTGTGCAGGTCTACAGGTGTTGAATTCTCTCAGCTTTTGTATGTCTGAATGAGTCTACTTCAATTTTATTCTTGAAAAAATATTTTCAGAGAGTAAACAAATTCTCAGTTGACAGTTATTTTTACTTTCAGTACCTCCACTGTCTTCTAGCTTGCATTGTTTTCTGTAAGGAATTTGTTGTCATCCTTTACCTTTTTTCCTGTATGTAACATATATTTTTCCCTCTAGCTGCTTTTATGATTTTTTTTCCCTTTACCAGGGGTATTGAGCAATTTGATTATGATGTGCCTTGGTAAGTTTCCTTCATGTTCCTTTTGCTTGAAGTTCTTTGATCTTCTTGAATCTGTGAGTTTATAGTTTTCATCAAATTTGGACATTTTTCAGCATTATGTCTCAAAATCACCCCCCTCCTCCTCTGGTGACTCCAAATTATTCATAATAGGCCACCTGAGACTGTGTATCCATAATTCACTGATGCTGTGTTAATTTTATGTATGTGTGTTTCATTTTTGTGTTTCAGTTTCTATTGTTAGGTCATCAAGTTCATTGATCTTTTCTTCTGCAATGTTTAATCTGTATTGAACACTGTATATAGGGACGCCTGGGTGGCTCAGTTGGTTAAAGTGGCTGCCTTCCACTCAGGTCATGATCCCATGGTCCTGGGATCGAGTCCTGCACTGGGCTCTCTGCTTGGCGGGGAGTCTGTTCCCCCTGCTTGTGTGTTCCCTCTCTTTCTCTCAATCTGACAAATAAATAAAATTTAAAAAAAAAACCAACAATGTATATACATATACATTAATCTGTATTAAACAGATTATACATTAATCTATATTAAACATGCACTGTACTTTTCATTTCAGACATATTTCTCATCATTAGGACTTTGATTAAAGCATTTAAATATCTTTCAGTCTCTAACATGTTCAAGTTTTCCCTCAAGTTTCTTAAAGATCTAGGCATGTGGTTAAAATACTGTTTTAATATTCTTATCTAGTAATTCTATCACTGATGTTATTTCTGGGTCAGTTTTAATTGATTTTTCTCATTATATAGGCTGTATTTTCCTGCTCTTTTGTGTGCCTGATAATTTTTATAGCTTTGAGATATAACTGACATATAAAATTATATAAATTCAAGGTATATGATGATTTGATACATGTATACATTATAAAATGATTACCACAGTAAGTTTAGTTAACAAATCCATTACCTAATAATTTTTTTGTGTGGTGAGAACATTTAAGATCTACTCTTTCTTAGCAACTTTCAAGGATACAATAAAATATATTGTTAACTACAGTCACTATGCTGTACATTAAATCCCCAGAACTTATTCACCTTATAAGTGTAAGTTAGTACACTCTGTCAACATCGCCAAATCTCCAACCCTGAGCCCCTGGCAACTACCAATCTACTCTATTTCTATGACTTCAGCTTTTTTAGATTTCACATATAAGTGAGATCACAGTGTTTTGTCTTTCTCTGGCTCATTTCACTTAGGATAATGTCCTCAAAGTTAATTCAAGTTATCACAAATACCAGGATTTCCTTTTTTATGGCTGAATAATATTCACACACAAATACACACACACACCTTACCCCACATTTTTTTTTATTCATTCATCTACTGACGAACACTTATGTTGTTTCCATGTCTTGGCTATTGGGCTTAGGGTTAGGGTTAGGGTTAGGGTTAGGGTTAGGGTTAGGGTTAGGGTTAGGGAACATGGGAGTGCAGATCCTTTCAAGACAATGATTTTATTTCCTTCAGATATATACCCAGAAGAGGGATTGCTGAATCATATGGTAGTTCCTATTTTTTTTTTTTTACCTTTTTCTGTGTTTTTCTATAGTGGCTGCAACAATTTATATTCCCACCAACAGTGTACAAAGTTTCCCTTTTCTCCACATCCTCACCAGCACTTCCTATTTCTTTTCTTTTCGGTAATAGCCATTCTAACAGATGTGAGGTAATATCTCATTGTGGTTTTGATTTGCATTTCCCTGATGATTAGTGATGCTGAGAAACTTTTCATGTACCTATGAGTCATATGTATGTATTCTTTGGAAAAAATGTCTTTTCAGGTCCTTTGCCCATTTGTTAATCGGGTTATTTTTGGATACTGAGTTATATGAGTACCTTACACATTTTCTCCATTAATTCCTTACCAGTTATAGGTTTGCAAATATTTTCTCTTATTCTACAGATTGTCTTTTCATTTTGTTGATTGTTTCTTTTGCTGTTTGATGCAGTCCCACTTGTTTATTTTTGCTTTGGGCTTACACTTTTAGTGTCATATCCAAAAAATCATTGCAAACACCAATGTCAAGGAGCTTTTTACCTATGTTTTCCTCTAGGAGTTTTACAGCTTCAGGTCTTACATTTCATTTAAGTTTTTAAATCCATTTTGAGTTCATTTTTGAAAGTGGTGTACACAAGGGATCCAATTTCACTCTTTTGCATTTGAATATACAATTTTCCCAACACTATTTATTGAAAAGACACATGCCTGATAATTTCTGATTGGATGTAGAACACTATAAAGTTTATCTTGCTGAATGCTTGGTATGTTTGTATTCATAAAGATATTCTTGAGTTTATGGTTCCTTGTAAATACTATAATCCCTTCAGGTCTTGCTTTTAAGCTTTATTGGCAGGATCAGAGCCACACAATCTATGTTTAATTTTTTTCCCCACTTTTGTGCAACATCATTCTTAGTCCTCTAACCAGTGCCCTGGGAATTATGAGGTTTTGGAAGCAAGGTCGATCATCTGCCCTCTGTGAGCTCTACGGACCATTCCTTCTAATCCTCTTGGGTGGTTTGTTCCTTGGCCTCTCAGTTATTCTCCTCATACACGTGACTGTCAGTATTCACCTCTGCAGATTACTGTGTGTAACTTTACTGCTTCTTGTCCAATATCTTTAGGGCTGCAATTTTATATATTTAGTCTGGTGCTTTAAGTTATTTGTAATGAAGGTCCTCGTACTCCAACTGGGCAGGTAGTTCCCATCAATTTTTAAAAACTAGAGGGTTTGGTTGCTTTGTTTAAAAAATACTGTCATTTGTGTGTCCCCCTCCATTTCCTCTGTGCTTTAGTATCACATATGTTACCAAAGTGCCTACTGTGATTCAGTGAATTACTCAGAATCAGAGCAAGGGAACTTGGGGAGAAGGGCAAAGAGAAGCTCAACATACTTAGTACTTAAAAATCAAAAGTTCAGAATTGAATTTCCCCTCAAATAGGAGGTTCATGTAGGCAAGTCCACACATTGGAACACAAACTTATTTCTGCTAAATGAGTCATTAACATTTAACTTGAGTAGATTATTATAAACGTTCTGAAAAACAAAGTGCTAATACATTATACAAAAATTAAAACAAACAAGAAAAGGAAAGCATAACATTGAAAATGTTTTCACATAATACCTTCTGTTGCCATGCCCCAACTTCCCATCTTCTGCCTCACCCCAAGAGTAAACTTCTCCTTCTGAAGAGAGGGCAAGACAGTGTTTTCCTCCTGAGTTCACAGCTACTTTCTTAATAAACACGTGCTGAATGGATTCAAGTAATGTTGGGGTAGATACTGACTCTGTCCCTCCAATTCCTAGTCTGCCACCTGCACCATATCCAGTGGCATACAGCTAAGACAAGAAAAATATAAATATCAGGTTTTTATCTAAATTTATCCCTATATTTTAGTAATTAACCAGCTCAATCAGTGCTCTAGACATTTTTACCACAGAGAAATGAAATTAAAAATTAAAAATCACAAGAATGTTTATAACTTTTTGTGCTAAAAATGAAAGAAATACTTATAACTATTAGAAATCCCAAATTCAAAAAAATGTATTTCGAAAAGAAGATCTTTTCCCTGGAACAAATCCCTGATAATAACACTCATAGAAAAACTTAAATATATTTAGTATTTCAGCAAGGCAGCATATAAATCACACAATAGAATACACTATTTTTCTTTCATTCTCGGTGGGAAATTATTTCAGGACACAAGGTTTATCATTATTTTTTTTTAAATCAGACTGCCTTTTCCAAATGCATATCAAACATCCCTCCCATAAAAACTTAAATGTTGTTTCACTGTTTCAAATGCATTGCTGCACTGACACAAGAGTAAGGAAACCTCAAGGACTAAAACAGGAAATGAAACCAAGAACTCAGGCTGATAGATGAGCCCTAAAGCCAGTGTCCCCTGGGAAGGTTTTGAGAATCTTTAGCACACAGGGTGTCAGGGGTAAAGTGCCAAAGCCTAAAAGAAGACTAGAAAGGTGAGGCTCCAGTGGGCCAAATGTGAACGAAAACTAAGAAGAAAACAACAAAGCAAGGTGCCGTTCTCAATCTTAGCACTGAATTAAGATGGGGGAAATCTCTCCTGAGAATTCATCACCACAAAAGCTGGTCATGAGATTGGTTTTCAGCCTGAATTTATGCTACATTCGGCATAAATTCCTTAAAGAATTTAATTTACGATGTCTTAGACTAGTAGTACCCCAGGGTTATAAATTCTCTTTTGACAAGTGATTTCAAACTAAGCCTTAAAGAATTTCTACATAAAATCTTCCAAGGAAAATGGTCAGCTCATGGTTGAAAGAAGATACCATGAGTGAGAGTCAGCAGAACAACAGTCCAATATTAAGTTTAAAGAAATAAAGCTGGCAGGTAGTACAAAATTACCCAAAGCAGGACTTCTAGGAATTAAAAAGATAGTAACTGAAATAAAAAACCCAGATATATTTAACAGCAGATCATAAACAGGTGAAGAAGAAATTACAGAACGAGAAGATAGGTCTGAAGATATTCTCTAGCATATAGCCCAGAAACACAAAGAAAAGAAGAAACATGAAAGAAGGTGTTAGAGATATAAAAGACAGAGCCTTTGACTCAAACATCAATCAGAACTCACAGTATCAGGTAGAGATCACACAGAGAATATGAGAGAAGCAACACTGGGGAAAAAAACTCTAAGAGTTATTGAAAATTCACTTCTCAAGAGCCAGAAAGCCCCCCTCTCCCATCCCTTATCACCTGGCAAAAACAAAGTAAAACAAAAAAGGCAGAAAAAATAAAAATAAAAATATATCATAACAAAACTGTAGCTCACTAAATAAAGATATTAAAAGCAGCCACAGAGAAAAGATTCATTACCTTCATTTGGGTAAAAATTAGTCTGACCGCTGACATTTCATTAGCAACAATGAAGGCCAAAAACCAGAAAAATTAAGCTTTTAACAGGAAGACTGAAAGTAAGTCAACTGAAAATTTTATACTCTGGAACAGGGGTTAGCAAATTATGGCCCATGAGCCAAATCAGGCCCTACCATCTACTTTTGTAAATAAAGTTTTATTGGAACACAAACACATACATTCATTTACATATTGTTCACAGGCTGCTTATTGCAACAGAGACCATATGACCCATGTAGCTAAAAATACTGTGACCTTTACAGAAACTGTCTGCAACCCTTACTTTAGAAAAAGAACAAAATAAAGACCTATTCAAGTAAGCAAAAACAATCTGAGGATTAACCAACAAAAGACTCTCACTAAAGAAAACCGAAAATACATGCTTAAAATAGAAGAAAAATGATTAAAGATGTAAGGTCTGAGACATAAGAAACAATGTGACAAAGATGTATATACCACGTTGGGTAAATCTGGAAAAAAAAACTTGGGTCTATATATAACAACAAAAATAATAACGCCTATCATTCCCTAATGGGTTTGCGCCAAAACACAGGATAACAAAAGATCAGTATTTGTATTATTTGGGACGAGGACAGAAATACTAATTCACTTCAGATTTTACTAATGCATGTTAAAATAACCAGGAAACAACTAAAAAAGACACAGAATTCTCCAGAGAAGAGAAAGAGAAGGATATACTTCAACCCCTTTTAATGAGACTAGCACAATCTTGATACTCTTGGCAGGCAGCTTCTGATGTGGTTCCCAAAGGTCCCTGATTCCCACCCTGTGTAATCCCTTCTCCTTGAACATGGGCTACACCTACTGACTTAATTCTAATGGACAGAATATGGCAACAGGAATGGACTGTCACTTTTGGACTAGGTCACATAAGACTGTGACTTGGTCTTGCTATCACTCTCTCTTGCCCCATCCCCCTTGCTTGTTCTGATGAAGCCAGCTGCACATGTGAGGTGGCAAAGAACTGAGGGCAGCCTCGACAAACCACTCATGAGGAACTGAATCCTCAGTATAGCCTTGAGGCAACTGCAGCCTGGTAAGAGATCCTGGAAGGGAGGACTAAGCTAAGTCACCTCCAGAGCCCTGACCCAGAGAAACTGCAAGCTAATAAATGTGTATTTAAGTTAATTGTTGTAAGTTAAACAGATAAATAATAGAGTATCAAAACCAGACAAGGAGTGTATAAGACAGGAACATTATAATGATTGCATTCATGATCTTGGAGCTCCCCAAAATCCCAAACAAGATATTCACAAATACAAACCAAAAAATAAAACATATCTTGACCAAGTTGGGTTTCTCCAAAGAATGCAAGGGGTTTACTATAAGAAAACCAATTAATCCAATTATCCAATTCACTATATGAATCCACTAAAGGAGAAAACATAAATGTTTTTTTAAATGTAGAAAGAGAAAGAAATTTCCTTAATCTCATAAAGAGCATCCACCAAAATCTCATAGTAAGTGTGTGAAATATTCAATCAGTGTTTGCTTTGCAGCCTGGATTAAGACAAGAGCAAGCCCACGACTACCAACCCTGCTTAATATTATACCACAACTCCTACCCAGCACAACAAGCTTCCTCTCCTCCACACAAAAGGAAAAAAATAAGAGAAATGAACTGAAAAGGAACAAAATTTACAGATGACTCTCTATAAAGAAGATACAAGAAATCCTGACGTATAAAAAGGAAAGAAAAGAGTAGAAGAAGGTCACCAGACATAAAGTCAATATATAAATATCAACCATTTCATCATACTAACAGCAATTAATTTTTTAAAAGAACATTACAATAGCTAACAAAAAAGGAGTACTCTAAGGTATTATTGATATGCAAACAGTACATTTTATGTATGCTGTATTTGAAAATAAAAACTATGAAGTTATAGAACACATTGAAGATCATTCAGAAATATTTAGAATGATAACTGCCTCCAGCACACCATGAGTACTATTAACCTTGAGATAATGTTTCAATATAGAAACCTTATACATACTGTGGACCCAACGATGCACTCTAGCCATAGCAATCTCTTAGTTTTAATGTCAGTATGACACAGAAAATGTACCCTTACCTTTCCATCAGCTGTCACTGCAAATAGAGTCTGTTCTCCTCCAATTAGCTGCACAGGTCTGAGAGTTGCAAGGGCTTCACATGGAGTGGGAACTTTAACTTTTGCACCTTCGATGCCCCCAAGCTGTCCCCTATGATTATGCCCCCATCCATAAATTGTTCCACTGCCGCCAGCAGAAAGAGTCCAGTCATCTGGTCGCCTACAACAAACATTAAGTGATTAACTGATGTGGGAAAGAAGTGCAAATGAAACACCTTTCTCCAGTATACAACATTATTCTTGGTTCTGATATAATAACCTGTTCATCCACTGCACAAGTTGTTCATCTTGCTCTCTTTTAAAAATGTCGTGGCTCTCATGGAGAACATCCATGTGTTCGCTGTCTGCCATTAATTCACGAATTTTCTTAGCCACCTAGACAACATTATTATGAGATTATCAATCAAACACTCATCTCTCAAAAATAAAAGAAATAATATTAAGATAAAAAAACACAGGAATAATCCCCATCCAACAATCTGAGAGAATGCCAACATCAAAATTGTGATTTTTATAGTTAATAAGCGAAACTAATATGATTATATCAAGTCTAAGATATTTGAAAATATCCAATATATCTTTATAATACCATTATATCTTTAGTTTACTAAAAATAAACTTTAACTGAAATTCACAGTATCTGTTTATTCATTTTCACTTGTGTGCTTTTTTCTTTTTTTTTCAAGATTTTATTTATTTATTTGAGAGAGAGAATGAGAGAGAGAGAGAGAGCATGAGAGGGGGGAGGGTCAGAGGGAGAAGCAGACTCCCCGCTGAGCAGGGAGCCCAATGCGGGACTCGATCCCGGGACTCCAGGATCATGACCTGAGCTGAAGGCAGTCGCTCAACCGACTGAGCCACCCACGCGCCCTGTCTGCTTTTTTCTTTATGGTATTCCTTTGTAAGAGAATGTTGCTCTGCCTCATAATATTGGCATCTTTTTATACAACAGCTGAAAAAGGAAAATGGTTTACATTCCAAAAGTGATTTAAAAATAACATGCAATACCTCATCAAGAAAAAGACGTGGCAATGGTGTTCTTTTATCCAGGGCCACAGCAACACGAGAGGCCATGCAGTACCTTCGGAACCAAGCCCACTTGTGCGTCTCAGCACAGCAGGGGAGAGTGTCTAGTTCCAGGTCACAAGCAAGAGCTACCAGTACCTGCAGCAACCAAAAATTAGTAACACAAGGAAGCTCAGAAATGCAGCTAACATTCCACTTCACCAGTACTGCATACTAAAGACAGACACCATTATAGGGTTTCTGTGAGTCCTCATTCAGGAAGGAGCTCCTTATTCCAGGCTGACTGCCATGTGCCAAGCAAGTATGTCACCATCACCAGTGATGTGGATTATTCCTACCCAGCCCTTAGTGATGCACCTGACACACAGGACCTCAGATCTGACAACTGCTACAATACTTGCTGCCTAAGTCAATCATCTCAAAGTACACTAATACTTGGTTAAAGTATTAAGGGCTTAAGTCACATAGTCATTTCTGGACATTTTTCACATTCAAAGTCAGCAATACCTGTATCTGTCCTCAAGGGGGCCTGAAATGCAATGCACTACACATGACCACTCTCGGTGGCTCTCCTCATCACTTTAAAGCAAGTCAAGCATTACCTTAAAGAATGGGCTGTGGAGCAGCTGCTTGCCACCTCTTACAATAGGATCTTCATATTCAAACTGCCTTTGCAAAGCTTCTGGAAGGCCTTTTACCAAAGCAGCAAGAGCACTACCTGTAAAACTCTAAAAAAACAACAAAATTATTTCCTAGCAAAGCAATCCAAAATGTAGGGAAGTAGGCGTTTTGTTTCTGAGTCAAATGTTTTGTTTTGTTGGTACTATTTGCCCTAAAAAAATGTGTATTGAGATTTTTCAAATAGGTTTGATGAAACCTAAATTAAAAATAAGAGCTTGAAAATTCACCTCAGAATGCTTGGTCTCGATTTCAGTATAGCCACTTGCAGGGAACCAGTCTCTTTCTGGCTTATAAAGCCCCATCTCCTAAGAAGGTTAAGATCAAGCATCCTTTCAACAGTAACTACCTCATACAGCAAAAACAAAGGGATGTTGTGAGCCAGATTTGTTGCAAAGTCTAACAGACACAATCCTATGCTCACAGCCATTGACACATCTGTCTCCAAAAATCACAAGCCAGTCTGCAGTCAGTATATGGAGCAACATAAAGGAGTCTGGATGGGACAAAGGTGGCATTATTCTTATGTAGAATTTCTCAACTCTTCTCAGTGATTTAAAAGTTTAAATTATTTAAGCAACATTTTATTCCCAAAGGTCAAACATCTAGAAACTGTAATTTAATGTTCCATACCAAAGCTCTTGCTTCCCCATCGTTATCTCCAAGTAGCCTGTTTATGTTAATTGATTGCCCAAATTCAGTTGTAAGCAGCTTCCTCAGTCTTTGAAGGGCCCACATTCTGTGACTGGCCGCTAAAATGAGCAGACAGAACATATCAGAAGCTTGACCACTTTTCCCTTCAAGTACAACAGACAAGATAATAAAGGTGCTATTTACCTAAAGCACTCAGCTGTGCACAGGCTGCCAGCGACGCCGCGAGGCGGGGGACAATGCTTCTGTTTGAGGTGAGGTTGAGGCGGAAGTCTAATAGACATGTCACCAAGTCCATGGATGGACAGGAGAGCACGCAGCGATCGGAAAGGAGGTCTTTAGGGCCTGAGAAATGAGCACTGTAAATGTCCTTGTGTTGAACAGGATGAGGGCTATCCCACAAGGAGACCTACACAAATCTGACCCAGTGGACCTTGTCTACCCGGATGCTGTGGTTACAGAGCTGCCCATGGTACTGCCACTGTCTGTGTCACACTACACTCTGTACATTGACATTTTAACTGAAAATCAAACAGCTTAAGAAGTGCAACCAGCAGGGCGCCTAGGTGGCTCAGTAAGGTTAAGTGTCTGCCTTTAGCTCAGGTCATGATCCCAGGCCTGGGATCGAGCCCCGTGGTGGGCTCTCTGCTCAGCAGGGAGTCTATTTGTCCCTTTCCCTCTGCCCCTAGCCCCCATTCTTGCTCTCTTTCTCTCTCTCAAATAAACAAATAAAATCTTTAAAACAAACAAACAAAAAAAAGTGCAACCAGCAATAACTCCTTTCCTATTAGGTGATGGATGGACTGCTAACACCCTAACCACTAGACTGCTGAGGTGGCTCTTTGGCAGTTCTGATCATCACTGCAGTGGGGCCTTGGGCAGGGCTGGCTCCCAACTCATCAGGAGAAGGCAGACTACAAAGTACTAAATGAAAATGGTTTGTGTGTCCACCTTGCTTGAGTCATCAGGACTTGCATGCCGCCAGGCCCCCCACTTACCTGCAGCTGGCATGATGGGATAGACTGTGAAACGCCAGCCCCACCCATTCACAGACCCATCACTGATGAACTTCCACTTCAACTCATCCCCTGGGATGCGCAGCTCACTGGACCAGTCAGACCATTCTCGGCCTAGTACAGAAAAGTAGGCCCTGGGGTTGGGTCCTTTCCATCATGTGATCAACACAAACTTCTTTAGATACAAAGCAAAATCATCTACACTGTATCTGAAGAACAGCTGGCTCCTCCAACCCAAGTTCTCCCAAATTTGAGTTCATACTACTCCTAGTGAATAACATTTAATACATAGTGTCCTTCCATACACACTATACCAAATACTAGGGAAATTGCGAACAGGTAGGCACTGCCTGATGGAAACACTCATACATAACTACAACATAGTATGACAGGACAGCAAAGTCAGCCAGCACACACACCAGGTCAAGGGCTTATAGGGAAGTTTCCAGGGGAAGGTCTTATATGATGGCAGTTACCCAGGAAACAGGATAAAGAGCTTCAGCTTTCCCCGGAGAGGGTACAATTTTACAAAAAACCTGAGCCCAGCCCTCACTGAATCAATTATCAACTGAGTCCCTGTAGGCAGCTTTCTCATACATCAACCTCTAACTTGCACAAGCCTGGTATTCCCACATGTCTTATAGCACCATCTCTAACTATCTGGGTGAAACTGGGCTTCCCAGACTGTCTGTGTCCCAAGGACCCAACAGGAAACCTGTAATCCCACCCACCACTGGTGAGGTGCACAAACAACTAGTGTAATTATCTTACTGAAAGTATTAGGAAGAGGCAGATAAAACCTACTGTATTTTGCAGCAAAATAACTTATTGTCCCATCTTTAAGTGTCACATAAGAATGAAGCAATAGCATTCTGTTTAGTAAGTTAACAGTTCTATTTTATGAAGGCAAGGAGACAGCGTCCTGCTCAACCCTCCTTCACACCTGACCGCACGGAGACAATCCTGTTGACACCGTCCATGACCGTGAGAGGGTCGTGGCGCCTCTCTGTAGAGCACTGCCGGTCAAACTCCACCCTGAGTCCTTCTGCCCCTGGAGGTCAAGTGAGCACAAAACACAGTGTTTACTCCCAACTGACATACCACAGCCAAGGCCATAAGCCACAACACACCACACATAAACAGTGAAACTAAAATGATGTTTAACAGCTAATGAAAAGCAGAAAGGAAGAAAGAACTGACCTCAAAGACAAGAATCTTAAGACTAACTGCCTCTTTCCCCTCACCTTGTCTACCACAGAAGACTTCAACAGTGATGGAAAGGCCAAGAAGAAACTTCTGTTTGGCTAATTCATTTTGTGCTCTCACTTCTAGGCAAATTTTCATTGGCAGACCAAGTTTTATTATTCCCACCCCCCACACACACACACACATTTAAAATGCCATTTGAAATATTCATCAAACTTTTAGCATTCGATCTAGAGTCTTCTTTGGACAAATTAGCTTACAAAAGAATTAATGAAGGGCAGCACCTAGGTTATGGTAGAACGAAGAGGTTAGCAAATCCTTCTTTCAAAACACACAATTATAAAAGACAATGATCCCAGGGCTCTGAAAATAATGTAAAGGCAAACAACAAATTGAGAAGTGTTTATGAAAAAAACTGCCAAATATGGGTAGGGACAGTGAGTGTCTATGGTGTTCTTGCCTGGGCATGTTTTTTTTTTTTTAATTTTTTATTATTATGTTAATCACCATACATTACATCATTAGTTTTTGATGTAGTGTTCCATGATTCATTGTTTGCGTATAACACCCAGTGCTCCATGCAGAACGTGCCCTCTTTAATACCCAAAACCAGGCTAGCACATCCCCCCAACCCCCTCCCCTCTAGAACCCTTAGTTTGTTTTTCAGAGTCCATCATCTCTCATGGTTCATCTCCCCATCCAATTCCCCCGCTTCATTCTTCCCCTCCTGCTATCTTCTTCTTCTTTTTTTAACATATAATGTATTATTTGTTTCAGAAGTACAGATCTGTGATTCAACAGTCTTGCACACTTCACAGTGCTCACCATAGCACATACCCTCCCCAATGTCTATCACCCAGCCACCCCATCCCTCCCACCCCCCACCACTCCAGCAACTCTCAGGTTGTTTCCTGAGATTAAGAATTCTTCATATCAGTGAGGTCATATGATACATGTCTTTCTCTGATTGACTTATTTTGCTCAGCGTAATACTCTCCAGTTCCATCCACGTTGTTGCAAATGGCAAGATTTCATTCCTTTTGATGGGTGCATAATATTCCACTGTGTATATATGGGTATGTTTTTATCCAAGTTGGAAGACAGTTCTACCAGGATGAGACTCTGCCTCCAGCAGAAGCTGACTGGTATAGAGTAGGAAGGAGAAAATGCATGCCAAGGTCATTGCCAGTAAAAGGACCAACAAGAAAGCCTCCATCTCCACTGGCCTGAGAACAGTTTCACTAGATGTCAGATCTGAGAACTAGCCGGAAATTTAACAGGGAATCATAAAATACAGAGACCACAGAAGGGCTACTGAGGGCATCAGGGAGGCCTGGAAAAACTGGGATGCATACACACAGGAAAACTGCCAAAACACTGAATTCTAAGCCCTCCCTGCTTCCACCCACATGTAGACCCATCAGCAGAAGGGGAGACCAGTAGGCTTGAGCATAAGCCAAGAAGATATAGAACAAACCCTAGAAGTCAGGCTAGAAAACAGAAGAGTGAAGCCAAGACATCAGAGGCTGCATGCTATGGGGTAAACAGATTTCAGAGAGAATTCTAGGCATGATATAAAACAAGTACACAAAACAATAAAAATAACCATTATAAATCTTTAAAAAAAAATCAGAAACCAGATGATACAATATATTATCTAGAATGTCTGTTTTTCAGCAAAAAATTATGAGACATGCAAAAACACTGAAAAGTGTGAGCCATACTCCGGAATAAAATCAGTCAATAAAAGTGGACTCTGATGGGCCAGATGCTAGATTTAGCAGACAACTTTTAAGCAACTGAAATAAGTATGTTCAAAATTTAAAAAAAAAAAAAACACAGAGAAAAGATAACATAGGAAAACAAGATAACAATGACTTAAAAAATATAAAATGTCAATAAAGAGAAACTATGAGGAAAGTACTAAAAAGAAATTTCTGAGTTGGGAAGTATAATAACCAAAATGAAAAATTCACTCGATGGGCAAAATGGCAGATTTAAAACAGCAGAGAAAAAGAATCAGTCAAATTGAAGACTGTATAATTTCCATCTTACTCTAGCTGGAAAATAAGAGAAAAAAGATTGAGGAAAAATAAGCAAAGTCTCAAACACCTAGGGGACAACATCAAGGAATACAAACATATGAAGAATGAGAACTTCCTCCCAAAAAAGGGGGAAGAGAAAAAGAGGGGACAGAAAAAGTAGTTAAACACATACAACCAAACACCCCAATTTGATGAAAAATATTAATCTACAGTTCCCAAAATTAATAAATCCCAAGTAAGATAAACAAAGAGATCCACACCCAGACCCATTATATTGAAACTGTTGAAAACCAAAGACAAAGAGAAAATTATGAAAGCAGCAAGAGAGAAAAAAAAAAAGACACATGACATCTAGGAGTACAAAATATCATTAATGGCTGACTTCTGAGAAACAGTGAAGGACAGAAACCAGTGAGATGACATGTTTAAAATAATATAAGAGAAAAAATCCTATCAACTAAGAATTGTATATCTAGCAAAACTATCCTTCAAAAAGTAAAGGCAAAATTAAAACATTCCCAGATAAACACATACTGATATGACATCAAATAGAAACATGAATCCATGGGAGGAAATAAAGAGCACTGGGAATGGGAAATATGTGTTTTAAAAGATAGGATAAGTATATTTTTTTTCTTTCCTGAATATTTTTGAAAGACAAAAGATTACATGAAGCAAAGCTTAGGAAACTATATTCCATGGGCCACATTTGTCCCACCCGTTCTTGCATAGCCTGTGAGCTAAAAATGGTTTGTATATTTTCAAATGGTTGGGAAAAAAATTCAAAATATTATTTTGTGACATATGGAAGTTTGCCAATCCCTGGCATAATGCAATAATTATTATACCATATACATCACATGTAACACATATAGTTACAATCTGTTGCACAGCCCTATCACATGTAAATGTAATATGTATGACAGTAATAGCAAGAAGGAAGAAAGAGGAAATAGAACTATGCTGGAGAATGCTATATTTTACCAGTATTAGCATGAAGTAGATTATGATAAATTCAAATACATATTTTAATCCCTAGAGCAAACACTAAAAAAAGTGGCTGAAAATCAACAGAATTAAAATGGTACATTAAAAAAAATTTAATACAAAAGAAAGCACTAAAGGAAGAAGCAAAAAAGAGACAAGGCATAGGGAAAACACAGCAAAATGGCAGATGTAAACCCAACCAAAGCCATAATTACACTAGATATGAATGGCTTAAGCATCTCAATCAAAAGCCAGAGACTGCTGGATTTAAAAAAAAAAAAAAAAAAAAAGGCAGGATCTAACTAAAAGGTGCATAACCAGAGACAAACCCTGGCTCAAAGTAAAAAGATGGAAAAAGGTCTAGCATGCAAAGAATAACCATAGGAGAAATGGACTGCCTATACTAATATTACACAAAATAGATTTTAAGGCAAGAAACGTTAATAGAGACAAAAAGGGATATTTCACATTGAAAAAAGAGTCAAACATCTGGAATATATAACAATTACAGAGGTATGTATATCTAACAACAAAGCTCCAAAACACATGAATGAAAAGCTGATAGAAATTAAAGAAGTAGACAAATCCACAATTACAGCTGGAGATTTCAATACCGAATCTCAATAACTGATATAACAAGTGAACAGAAAATCAGTAAGACTACAGATTTCAACAGGACTACCAACCATCTTAACCTTAGAGACAATTGCAAAACACTTCCCCTAACAAAGGAAGAATGCACATTCCTACTAAGCAAACATAAAACATTCTCTAGGATAGACCACATTCTATAAAATAAGTCTCAACAAATTTAAAAGATCTGAAATCATTCAGTATATGACTAACTACAATCATAACTGTATAACTAAAATGGAATTAAATCAGAAATTACAAACAGAAAGAAATCTGCGAAATCCCCAAATACTTAACACTTCTAAATAATCCATGGTTCAAAGAGATCTCAAAAATGAAACCAGAAAGTATTTTAGGCTGAACAAAAAATGAAAACACAGCACTATCATAATTTATGTAGTACAGCCAAAGCAGTGGTTAGAAGGAAATCTGTTACTTCAAACGCTATTAAGAAAGGAGGTCTCAATAATCAATGCTTCTACCTTAAAAAAAAAAAAGTAAAAACATACTGTACCTAAAGCAGAAGGAAGAAAATTCTAAAGATCAGAGTAGAAATCAATGAAAGAGAAAACAAAAAATGAAGGAAAACCCAAATCAATGAAACCAGAGGTTAGTTCTTTGAAAAGATCAACAAAATTAATCAACTTTTAACATGGCTAATGGTGGGGGAAGCTGGTAGAAATACAGAAGACAGAAATGATCAAAAACCAGGAAAAAAGAAGGGACATCAATATTATGTTATAATAAGATATATATTTGGTCTTTGTCCCTCATCGCTGGCACAGAGCTCCTAAAATCCTAGAAATTTTCTGTTAGGAGTGTCTTTTGTCATTCATAAGGAGTCTTTTGGAGCCCACCTGAGTTTATGCTAATGAGCTTAGGGCGGGGTCCCTAGAGCACCTCAGGATGAGGCTGGTCACCAGAAAGACCAAATGACTGGAAGGTTGGACCTTTCAATCCCACCAAGAGATCTCTGGGAAGGGGAGCAAGTGTGGAGGGGGTGTTGTAGATTAAGGTACATAAAAACTCCTGAATGGCAAGATCTGATGAGCCTCCACATACTGGGAGAGTGGTACACCCCAGTTCCACAAGGACAGAAGCTCCTGTACTCAGGCCTTATCCTGACCACATTCTTTGTACCTCTTCAACTGGCTATTCATCTGCATAGATATTTATAATATCTTTTATAATAAACTGGTAAACTTAAGTGTGAAGCTGAATAACAGACACTTTATTTCAAATGAAGTCAGGAGGCCAGAATGGTGAGTTCTCATGCCCTACCGTTCTTCATCAGTTGCAGAATCCCACAAGAAGAGAGATATCTTGCATTCCCAACAGGAAGAATCCTGTACATTACTACCCCAGCAGGAAGAAAGGTGTTTTTCCTCCTCCAGCAAGAGCCCAGCCAATGAGACTATCACAACTCAGCCAATGAAAAGCCACTATACTTTGAACTCACAGTTTACTCCAATGGAATTTTTGTTTATAAGAACCCCTTCCAACTCTCCCCTTTCCTCTATAAAAGAGAATAATTCTCCTTTGTTCTATGAACTTACCTATGGCTTTTGCTATGACTTGCTTGTCCCAAACTGCAATTCCTCTGCTATTGTCAAATAAAACCATTTGCTGGTAAAATAACAGGCTGTTTTACTTTTAAGGTCAACATAAGAAAATATTTCTCTGAATTCTGTGAGCTGCTCTAGCAAATTAATCAAACCCAAGGAGGGGGTCACGGAAACCTCCGATTTATACCAAATCAGTCCAGAAGCACAGATGATAATTTAGGTTTGTGACTGACATCTGAAGCTGTGGGCTGAGCCCTTAATCTGTGGGATCTGACACTATCTCCAGGTGGATGGTGTCAAGATTGAGTTAAATTTTAGGACATCCAGCTGGTATCACAGAATTGCTTGATGTGTGGGAAACACCCACATATCTTGCGTCAAAAGTGAAGGAGTGCTGTAGTACAGTATTGAGAGTAGAGGAGATACATGGGAATGTGTTATTTCATTAGAACCAACCAACCCTACAGAAATATAAAGGGTTTTGAGGGACACCATAAACAACTTCATACCAACACATTAGATGAAATGAACAAAGTCCAAAAAGACACAGTTAACCAAAATTGATTCAAAAAGAAACAGAACATCTGACAAGATTTACCTTCCCAAAAAGAAAAGCCCAGGCCCAGATGGCTCCACTGGTGAATTCTATCAGCTATTTAAAGAAGAATAATACCAATCCTACACAAACTCTTTCAGAGAATAGAGGAGGAGGGAAACACTTTGCAACCCAATCTATTAAGGCCAGTATTGTCCTGATACCAAAACCAGACAGAGCTATCCACAAGAAAGGAAAAGCCATATAAATAAATTAATTTTAAAATAACTTAAAGCTACAAAGCAATACTATTCATGAAAATAGATGCAAAAATCCTTAACAAAATATTAGCAAACCAAATCCTGCAACATATAAGAAAGATTACACATTGTCAACAATTGTGATTTGTTCAGGAATGCAAAGTGAGTTTAATATCCAAAACCTGATTTCTACAATATGCTCTATTGAGTAAACAACAAAACACACAAAAAGCATTTGACAAAATCTAACACTTACTCTTAAAATCTATCCCCCAAACTAGGAACAGAAAGAAACTTCCTCAAGCTGATAAGGGCATCTATGAAAAATCTAGTTAATGGACGTAATGCTGACAGACTAAACGTGTTAACCTTACTGGAACAAGGAAAGGATTTCTACTCTCACCCTTAGTATGCAACTGATTCTAGCCAGTCTCTGCTCTAGTGTAAGGGACAGATGATGTCTGTTAAATGTCACAGGGTGTTAACTGTTACGAAGAAGGAAGGGTGTGAAATGAGATCGGGGAAAGGCTGCTTCTGCATATGGTGGTTAAACTGGAAAGGATTCTCTGAACAAGGGAGATATGGCCAGAAATCTGTAATTGCCTCGGGGAAGAATATTTCAGGCAGATGGCAAATACAAAGAGCCTGAACCTGGAATATACTTCAGGACTGGCAAAGAAGATGATGTGGAGGGGCCCAGAGAGAGAGACAAAGGAGTGAGGAAGCAATACATTGAAGAGGTGACCAGGGCTTATATAAAGTCATACAGACCATGGTCAGAAGTTCAGTTCTTATTTTAAAGTTATACTTATGGGGTATATTGGTGGGTTTTAAGCAGAGGACCAGTATGTTCTGACTGGGGTGGTTCACAAGGTGGTTTTAAGAGAGTATCTCTGATTGTCCTGTAGGGAGATGATTCTGGGGGACACAGGAGGTTAGGTGCTAGTATAGTATATGGTGCTAGTATGATAAACTGGGTGAGACCAACTGGTTGGGCCCAGAATGGCCAGGAGTTAGAGAGAAATGACTGAGTTAGTAATATATTTTAAAAGTAGAAATGATAGGCACTTTCAGGGAAGATGGCAGAGTAGGAGGACCCTAAACTCACTTCACCCCACAGATACAGCTAGATAACTGGATACACTAGATACAACTAGATAACACTCATATCAGAGCAAATAACCCAGAAAAGGACCCAAAGACTGGCTAAACAAACATCACAACTAAAATCAGTCAAGGGATTCACAAAACAAAAAGATGTAAAATTTGACACCATATACCTAAAGCATTGGGGGAGAGAAGAGTAAAGAATGGGTTCAAACTTATTGTGAAGATGTCAATGCTACCTAGAGCAATCTACACATTCAATGCAATCCCCATCAAAATACCATCCACTTTTTTCAAAGAAATGGAACAAGTAATCCTAAAATTTGTATGGAACCAGAAAAGACCCTGAATAGCCAGAGGAATGTTGAAAAAGAAAAGCAAAGCTGGCAGCATCACAATTCTGGACTTCAAGCTCTATTACAAAGCTGTCATCATCAAGACAGTATGGTACTGGCACAAAAGTAGACACATAGATCAATGGAACAGAATAGAGAGCCCAGAAATGGACCCTCAACTCTATTGTCAACTAATCTTCGACAAAGCAGGAAACAATGTCCAATGGAAAAAAGACAGTCTCTTCAACAAATGGTGTTGGGAAAATTGGACAGCCACATGCAGAAGAATGAAACTGAACCATTTCCTTACAGCACACACAAAAATAGACTCAAAATGGTTGAAAGACCTAAATGTGAGACAGGAGTCCATCAAAATCCTAAAGAGAATACAGGCAGCAACCTCTTCGACCTCAGCCACAGCAACTTCTTCCTAGAAACATTGCCAAAGGCAAGGGAAGCAAGGGCAAAAATGAACTATTGGGACTGGATCAACATAAAAAGCTTTTGCACAGCAAAGGAAACAGTCAACAAAACCAAAAGACAACTGCCGGAATGGGAGAAGATATTTGCAAATGATGTATCAGATAAAGGGCTAGTATCCAAAATCTATAAAGAACTTCTTAAACTCAACACCCAAAGAACAAATGATCCAATCAAAAAACGGGCAGAAGACATGAACAGACATTTTTCCAAAGAAGACATCCAAATGGCCAACAGACACATGAAAAAGTGCTCAACATCGCTTGGCACTAGGGAAATCCAAATCAAAACCGCAATGAGATACCACCTCACACCAGTCAGAATGGCTAAAATTAACAAGTCAGGAAACGACAGATGTTGGCGGGGATGTGGAGAAAGGGGAACCCTCTACACTGTTGGTGGGAATGTAAGCTGGTGCATCCACTCTGGAAAACAGTATGGAGGTTCCTCAAAAAGTTGAAAATAGAGCTACCATACAACCCAGCAATTGCACTCCTGGGTATTTACCCCAAAGATACAAATGTAGGGGTACATGCACCCTGATGTTTATAGCAGCAATGTCCACAATAGCCAAACTGTGGAAAGAGCCAAGATGTCCATTGACAGATGAATGGATAAAGAAGATGTGGTATTTATATACAATGGAATATTATGCAGCCATCAAAAGGAATGAAATCTTGCCATTTGCAACGACGTGGATGGAACTGGAGGGTGTTATGCTGAGCAAAATAAGTCAATCGGAGAAAGACATGTATCACATGACCTCACTGATATGAGGAACTCTTAATCTCAGGAAACAAACTGAGGATTGATGGAGTGGTGGGGGTGGGAGGGATGGGGTGGCTGGGTGATAGACATTGGAGAGGGTATGTGCTATGGTGAGTGCTGTGAATTGTGTAAGACTGTTGAGTCACAGACCTGTACCTCTGAAACAAATAATACATTATATGTTAAAAAAAAAAAAGAAAGAAAGAAGATAGCAGGAAGGAAAGAATGAAGGGGGTAAGTTGGAGGGGAAGACGAACCATGAGAGACTATGGACTCTGAGAAACAAACAGGGTTCTAGAGGGGACAGGGCTGGGGAGATGGGTTAGCCTGGTGATGGGTATTAAGGAGGGCACGTACTGCATGGAGCACTGGGTGTTATATGCAAACAATGAATCATGGAACACTACATCAAGAACTAATGATATAATGTATGGTGATTAACATAATAAAATATATATATATACACACACACATATATATATATATATACACACACACATATATAAATAGGAGAAAAAAAAACTCAAGCTTCTAATCCATTGCTTATGCAAACAGCACCCCTGGGTAACCAATTAAAGGATGAGGGAAAATATCTCTTTATAAAGTATTCCAGCTAATAAGAAAGAAAGAAATGAAACAATTAGAATAGCACCATTTTGCAACCCCAGTGGATTAATGGCCTCAGGCTCTGAGCACTGGTAGCTGCTAACATCACATAAGGAAAGACAAGCAGGCACCAGGTACTTTCAGATGCTAGGACACAACCACCAGTGGTCTTGCCAAAGGGGCTGAACTACTTGGAACTCTGAATCAAGTCAAATTTACAGAAAGACAAGGTTGAAGAATAGGCTGAAGTACAACAGGAGTATGCAAATCCAAGCTGCAGGGAAGCCCAAAGGTTCAAAGGCCCAGGTTCCTCAATAGGTACATTGTTGAAAAAAATGGAAAAAGAAAATAAAGGAAGAAACTAAAGTTACAATAAGAAAGTTAAAAGATAGAAACTATTAATTAAAAAGAGACTTAAGAAGTGGAAGCACACCTGGGTAATAAAAACTGTCCAGAAATAAAAGTCACCCTTATCTCCAAATGAGGACAGCAATCACTTTAGTGGGGACACAAGAAGGGCTTCTAGAAACCGGCACAGGACCTCTTTTAGGTCTGAGTTTTGGTGACTAAGGCATACACCTAATAATCATTAAGCTAAATATTCACTTTGTGTGGTTTTCTGTATCACATTTTGAAAAAAAAAAAAAAGGTTTTTATTAGAAAAGTGGGAGAAATAATTCTAAAGCAATTCTGTAGCTTCTTTTCTATAAAATGGTGATGGTTACTTCTACTGATGCAATTACAGAAATGAAGCCATTCTATGGGCAGAGATTCCCCCCACCTCCTCCCCCTGGACCAGCACTGAATACCTGGTATCTTGACTGTGCCACTGGAGGAAGTGTCGTCTGTGTAGGGATGGCTACTCTCTACCACCACAGGCTGAGAGGACAAGCGGCCGCTCTGCGAGTCCGTGGCTACATCCTCCAGTTCGGTGACACAGAGCTCCAGCAACATATCTGCCACCTGGTGGAGGAAGCAGGGGCACAGATCAAGTCATCAGGATACTATCCCTGCCAGCCCTGCTCCAGGTCTTTCCACAGGGACAGGGTGGCAGAGCAGAGCACTTGGGAATTTGACAAATCTAGTTTAAATCAGGGCTTGGTTCCCTCACCTATAACATCAAAATAGCACAGAGCTCACAGAGGTGCCTATATATGTATGTATGAGGCTGGGAGGTGCCTGACATATATAAGACACTCAATATATCCCAAATGATGAAACTGTGATCACAACAGTTTCTTTTAATATCAAAACAAGATTACTTCCTAGGTAGGAAAAATCTTCCTCAGGAACAAAATATCAAGGGAAGGAGCAGAAAGGTGATAAAAATGACCAAAATCCAAGAAGACACCAGGGATCAAGCAGGAGTGGGCAGGAATAAAGAAGAATGATCAAGCCATCCAGGCCAAACAGCAGCAGAGTATCTGGAATGAGGGGCTATAAATACAAACTTAAGTGGGAATTTCTCTTGACCCAGGACATTAAGAGACAGCCCCCATACCATATTCCTTCAATAATCCATAATGTCATTATTTCATTTTAAAATTTTAGTGATTCACACCACTGAAGTAGTCAACTCTGGTGATCATAAACTCCTTGACTTCTATTTTTAGAAACAAATAAGAAGGGGAGCCTGGGTGGCTCAGTCGGTTAAGCGTCTGCCTTCAGCTCAGGTCATGATCTCAGAGTCCTGGGATCAAGCCACGCTTCGGGCCCCCTGCTTGTGCTCTCTTGTTCTCTCTTGCCATCTTTCTCTCTCAAAGAAATAAATAAAATCTTAAAAAAAAAATATGTTACTATAGCAATAATGACCTGTAAATTTTCTACATTCGGGAAAAAAAAACTATTCTCTATTCCATACTTTTCAGGAATGATTTTTTTCTCTATTTTTCCTCATATTTAGATAACAAACCAAGTAACTTAGTAAACAGTGATTTACTAATGACAAACTAATATCATTGCCATCTAGGTATTAGAACTATAAATATATACATCTCTCTCTTTCAAGAGTTCCAGACAGTTGGTCAGGGTAGGACAAAGGACTAGCATCTTGCCACTAGTCAGGACAGTTTGAAGACAATCCTATCTCTGCTTCTGCCTCTCTTTGAGCCTGCTGTGGGTTTCTGTCACTGAGACACAGATGTTGGTGTCATCAAACACCTACTGCACAGCCCACCAGGGGTCTTCTGGGCTGCACAATCTTCCTCTGAAAAAACCATCATTCCCTCAGGAGGGCCCAATAAGCTTCTCAGGAGAAGATGACATAAGGATCATAGATGTGGCTCTGCCCTCAGAGTACCCAGGGTCCAACACCGTTTCTCCCACCCACCAGCAACCTGAGTGTCCCTGAGCCAGAAACAACCCCTCAGAGCCTCAGTTTCCTCATCTGTAAACAGAGAATACCAACACCTACCCTCGTACCAAGAACACACCAGAACTGGACCCAGCAGATTTATGTGCAACAAATGCTGGGCATTATTTCTTTAAATCCATGTCCTCATTCATATCCTTTCCTCTCACAAATGCAATAAACTTATGAAAAAAAAATTAAGCTTTTGCTTGTGGCAATTCATCTTGATTCAATCTCTCAGAATTATGCCAAGTAACTTGCCTCAGAAAAGTAGAAAGTAGGAAACCTACTTCCTGTTCTTTCTGAATACAATTAAGAAATAACAAGCCCCAAACCATTTACTATCTACCAAACCATTTACTATGTTTTCAAGACCACTGAACCATACTTAAGTAACTTCTCATTTGTGTGGTAGTGATATGGGGCCCAGAGAAACACAGATTACATATCTGTACAGAGCACATGGCATCAGACTTCCTGATGCGGCCAGTGTAAGAAAGGCAGAGCAAGGCCACTGATAAATAAGAGTCCTTAAGGAAGCCAAAAAACTTTAGGATTCATCAATCCAATTTCTAAGATATACTGATACATGATACTGGCTTTCTATCCTAAACTAGCCACATGTGGCTATACAAATTTAAATTAATTAAAGTTAAATAAAATGAAAACTTCAGTTCCTCAGGTGCACCAGTCATTTTTGAAGTGGTCAACAGCTACACGTGACTGGAGGCTATCACACTGAATGGCTTCAGCTACAAAACACTGCCGCCACAGCAAAAAATCCTATTGGATCCAGTGTTACCAAATATTAAAAACCTATTTAAAGCTATAATAGTTAAAACACTGTAGTATGAGACCATAAAGAGTTAGGTTAATGGAACAAGAAAAGAGTCCATAAATGGACACAAATATATACAGGAATTTAAAATATGATTAAAATAGTTTTCAAACCATTGAGAAAAGGATAGATTATTCAATAAACAGTGTTGGGCAACATGCTTGCCATCTAGGAAAAAATAAAGTTGGATCCCTACCTTATCCCTTACATTAAGATAAATCCCAGATGGGGTGCCTGGGTGGCTCAGTCAGTTAAGTTTCCGACTCTTGGCTTTGGCTCACGTCATGATCTCATGGGTTGTGAGATGGAGCCTCATGTTGTGCTTAGTGAGGAGTCTGCTTGAAGACTCTCTCCCTCTGGCCCTCCCCCACTTGCTCACACTCTCCCTCTCTCTCCCCAAAGTAAATAAATAAATCTTTAAAAAAAAAAGATAAATCCCGGATGGCTAAAAAAATGTAAATATAATAACTGAAATCATAAAAATAATTAGAAGAAACTTGAGAAAATTTCTTCAAATAATGTCATGTAGGTAAGCATTTTTTCAGCATAATACAAAATCCAGAAGTCATCAATGAAAAAAACTGGCAGATCTGACTTCATAAAAATCAGAAATTTCTAAATGGCAGAAAGTACCAAAATGATGTCAAAAGGCACACTGAAAGGACAACTGCAGCACATATGACAGAGAAAGGACTTACTTACAAAGAGTCCTTCTAAATTGCTATCTACTAGAATAAAATCAAGCACAAGATAAGGTGTGATGTCAACAGTAGCATATTCCCTGGAGAGGAGGCCCACAGCACCCATTGTGTGGCTCACCTGTGGGTAGGCGGTACCCATGCCAGACAGCACAGCTGAAAGCACGTCCCTGCCCTTGTCCCCTGCCCGGCTACACACGGACAGCTTGAGCAAGTCCACCATGACTCGGGTGTCATCTGCAACCAGCAGACTGGTGAATTCATCCAAGGACTGAGGTTCTGGACCTGATGCTTTATTTTGGCTTTCAACATCCTAAAAAGTCCAACAATTAAAATGAGAAATGATACATTAAGAAACAGTCACCAGTTTACCCATAAACTCAAAAGACACGCAACTACTACTGATGAATAAGGGACTTTAGAAGGCCTTTAATACCATGAAATGTCAGATTAAGAAATGACAGACCCCTAAAATTTCCATCACCATGTACACTATGCTTTCAAGACCAATTAATCATTTTTATTTATGAATCAAACCAAAACTGAAATGATAGGAATTTAGGGGTATAATAATCTGGATAATGCCTATGTCTCATAAATAAATTGGTAGGAAAGCAATGCCACTTCTACCTAAAAGAAAAAATTTTGCATAATTCAGGATAATTTCTGCATTAAATCCTCACCCTAGGAGATTGCCAAGTATTAGAAGTTGAATCTAGAAACCTAATTTATAAATAGTAATTTTTTATTACCAAAGACGGTTATGAGTAATTTCTATAGGACATATTTTTGTCAGCAGTAATAGCATAATAAACCAAGAGTTCCAAGTATAATTGCAAATAATGCATATTAAATAGATGATGGGGACTAAGGAGTGTACTTGTTATGATAACCACCAGATGTTGTACGGAAGTGTTGAATCACTGTATTATACACCTAAAACTGGTATTACACTGTATATTAACTGGAATTTAAATAAAAACTTAAAAAAAAAAAAAAGAATGCATATTTATCCCCAAGGGGAATATGCTGGCAAGGGAGAGAGTGTTAGGAGGGTACAATGGTCTGGCACAGGGAGCACCTACGTGGGCTGGGGAGGGTGTCCACATGTGGGGGTGGCTGGTGTGACAGAGCCACGCAAAGTAGAAGGTGTCCCTGCTTTGGCGGGACAGCATGGAAGGTGAGGGAGAGGTCACAAATCAAGCAGGTGAAAGGTATCCCTGCAGAAGTTAGACTGGTTTTGAAAGTCAGAACCTGTGCAGAGAAAGGAGGGTACCCATGTGGGAGAAGAGTGGCAACCAGATGGGAGGCTGGCTACCTAAGGGGAACTAAATAAACTGCCAATAATAGGAGTCAGGTTTCTCACTTTCAGAGAAGAGTTATAAATACAGAGGGGGAGAAAAGAAGAATGAATCCTGTGCAGTTAGAATTGATCGTATTGTTGTGAACGAGTGGTTTTCAAAATATGCACATTTATAATGAAATAAATACAAGTGTATTTCTCTATTGTGCGTATATATACACATACACATTTATTCCCTAGCTCTGTCCACTAAGAATGCTTGGGAACAGCAACATCTCAATAGCAATGAGCACTTGAAAATCTTGCCTTCTAAATACGATTCTCCACTAAAAAGAACCAAGACCTCCTAGAGACACATCTGATTTCTAGGCTGGAGGATAAAATATTTTGTTGAGCTTAGCTAGAACTGTGTGTTGTGCCAGAAAACAAGGAAACACTCAAATAATGATGAAAATATGTTAAAGGGACAGATAAAATTCTATAAAATATTTAAAGAATTAACACTAATCCTTCAAACTCTTCTAAAAAAACAGAAGATGAAGGAACACTGCCGAATTTATTCTATGAGGACAGTATTACTCTGATACCCAAAACAGGCAAAGACATCACCAGAAAACTACAGATCAGTATCCCTTATGAACACCGGTATAAAAACCCTCAACAAAACAGTAATCAACCCAGCAACGTATAAAAGGATTATACACTCCAAACACAGAAAGGGACAGAGCAAGCATAAATTCTGTGATGTTGGACTGAAACTGAAAATAGTGGTTTGAACTATTCATGGTTTTTATTATAAAGATAAGATGCTAAAGAAGAAAAAAATACACATATGTGTGCATGTTTGCTGAGAAGGTATAAACCAAGGACATCTGGTAGCAATTAACTTACCAAGTTTCCAGATCTTGTTTCTAAATTCTATGATCCACTAAAAGGAACCAGGACTCCTTGGAGAAATGGATGATTCCAGAGCAGGCACAAGATAAGTGAAAGATAAGTCTGGAACATGTTGTGCCAAAAAGTAAAGAAGTGCTCAAAGAATTAAGGACACATGTCAGAAGGACAAATGAGATGGACCAGAAGATGGCGGAGTAGGAGACCTGGATTTCGTCTGGTCTCAGGAATTCAGCTGAATAGGGATCAAACCATTCTGAACACCTACAAACTCAACAGGAGATCGAAGAAGAGAGTAGCAACAACTCTCTGAACAGAGAAGCGACCACTTACTGGAAGGTAGGAAATGCGGAGAAGGGAATCCGAGGCAATACTCGGGAGGATAGACGGCGGGGGGGTAGGGGGGGCTCCATCGGCCGCTTCTGGCAAGTGATAGAGCCGTGGAGCCCAAAATCAGAACTTTTAGAAGTCGGCTCCGCTGAAGGACGTCGCTCCAGTGGCTAAGCGGGGGGGGGGGGGGGGGGGGTGTGGAACCCTCACGGGACAGTGTGGTCTCAGGAACCTCGGGGTCACAGAAAAACCAGGGGTGCCTGAGTGCAGCAGAGCTCCCAGGTATCGGAGCAGGGAAGCCGGCTGCAGAGACAGATCCGAGGTGCAGGCTCTCAGCTCGGGGTTGCCGTAAACTGTGATCCGCGGCCCACTCAGGCCACTGCTCCCCCAGCAGGGACCCCACAAGCGGCAGGTCCGGGGAGACTCCCCTTCATCCCCCGGGGAGGAGCAGTGCGAGAGCGCACCGCAGGGATCTGCTGGGTTTGGAGACTCCACACGGGGTCGGGTGCCAGAGATACAAACACTCGGTCACAGGCCCGGTGAGCACGGAGTGCAGCCGGAGACCGGGGAGACTGGAGTGACTGCTTTTCTCTGGGGGCGCACTGAGGAGCGGGGCCCCGAGTTCTCAGCTCCTCCGGGTGGAGATTGGGAGGCCACCATTTTCACCCTGGTCCTCCAAAGCTGTACCGAGAGCTTGCAGGGAACAAAAGCTCCTGAGAGCAAACCCCAGCAGCTTGCTTAGCCCGGACCGATAAGGGCGGGGCAATTCCGCCTCCGACAAAGACATTTGGGAATCACGGCAACAGGCCCCTCCCCCAGAAGATTAGCACTAACAGCCAGCAAGCCAAGACCAAGTTTACCAATCAAGGAGAACAGGAGAACTCCAGCGCTAGGGGAATACTGCACATAGAATTCATGGCCTTTTTTACCATGATTCATTAGTTTTTAAAAGTTAATTTTTTTTACTGTTTTTCTAATTTTTCTTTTTCCCTTTTTCAACCAACATCTTATCAATCCCTTTTTTAAAAAAACATTTTTTATTTTTCATTTTTAGAGTCATATTTTATCCCTTCATAGTAATTACCCTTATTTTGGGCATACATATATATATATAAGTTGTTCTCTCTTTAAAATTTTGAGACACAGTTTCTTCTAACAGATCAAAATATACCCTAAATCACTACTGTATGGCGTTGTTCTAGTCTCCTGCCTGATCACATTCTCTCTTTTTCTTTTTTTTTTTAAATCTTTCTTTTTTCAAATAACTTATCATATCAATTCCTTTTATAAAATCTTTTATAACTTTCATCTTTACAGTGATCTTCCATCCCTTCATTGTATCAACCCTTATTTAGTACGTATATAAGTCTTTCTTCCTTTAAAATTTTAGGAGGCACTTTTTTCTAACCAAAATAGGCCCAAAATCCAGTGTGTGGCACTGATCTATGCACTACTCTGATCATATTTGATCATATTCTCTTTTTTTTGTATTGTTCTGTTTTCGTTTTTATCTTTTTCTTTTTGTGTTTTTTTTTTTCTCTTTCTTTTTTCTTTCTTTCCCTTTCTTTTCCCTCGGTTTCAGGTCTTTTCTGATTTGTATAGAGTATATTTCCTGGGGACGTTGCTAACCTGTTAGCATTTTGTTCTCTCATTCATCTATTCTCCTCTGGACAAAATGACAAGATAAAAAAAAAATTACAGCAGCAAAAAGAACAAGAGGTAGTACCATCAGCCAGGGACCTACTCAATACGGACATTAGTACAATGTCGGACCTAGAGTTCAGAATCATGACTTTAAAGATACTAGCTGGGCTTGAAAAAAGAATGGAAGTTATTAGAGAAATGCTTTCTGGAGAAATAAAAGAAATAAAATCTAACCAAGTCGAATTCAAAAAGGCTATTAATGAAGTGCAATAAAAAATGGGGGCACTAACTGCTAGGATAAATGAGGCAGAAGAGAGAATCAGCGATATAGAAGACCAAATGATGGAAAATAAAGAGGCTGAGAAAAAGAGAGAGAAACAACTACAGGATCACGAGGGCAGGATTCGAGAGATAAGCGATACGATAACACGAAACAACATTAGAATAATTGGGATCCCAGAAGAAGAAGAGAGAGAGGGGCAGAAGGTATATTGGAGCAAATAATAGCAGAGAACTTCCCTAATGTGAGGAAGGAAACAGGCATCAAAATCCAGGAGGCACAGAGAACCCCTCTCAAAATCAATAAAAATAGGTCAACACCCTGACATCTAATAATAAAGCTTACGAGTCTCAGAGACAAAGAGAAAATCCTGAAAGCAGCTCGGGAGAAGAGATATGTCACCTACAATGGTAGAAATACTAGATTGGCAACAGACCTATCCACAGAGACCTGGCAGGCCAGAAAGGACTGGCATGATATCTTCAGAGCACTAAACAAGAAAAATATGCAGCCAAGAATACTATAACCAGCTAGGCTGTCATTGAAAATAGAAGGGGAGATAAAAAGCTTCCAGGACAAACAAAAACTAAAGGAATTTGCAAACACAAAACCAGCCTTACAAGAAATCTTGAAAGGGGTCCTCTAAGCAAAGAGAGAGCATAAAAGCAGCATAGAGGAACACAGACAATATACAGTCACAGTCACCTTACAGGCAATACTATGGCACTAAATTCATAACTTTCAACAGTTAACCTGAATGTAAATGGGCTAAATGCCCCAATCAAAAGACACAGGCTATCAGATTGGATTAAAAAACAAGACCCATCTATATGCTGTCTGCAAGAGACTCATTTTAGACCCAAAGACACCCCCAGATTGAAAGTGAGGGGGTGGAAAACCATTTACCATGCTAATGGACACCAAAAGAAAGCTGGGGTGGCAATCCTTATATCAAACAAATTAGATTTTAAAACAAAGACTGTAATAACAGATGAAGAAGGACACTATATCCTACTTAAAGGGTCTATCCAACAAGAAGATCTAACAATTGTAAATATCTATGTCCCTAATGTGGGAGCAACCAATTATATAAGGCAATTAATAACAAAAGCAAAGAAACACATTGACAACAATACAATAATAGTGGGGGACTTTAACACCCCCCTCACTGAAATGGACAGATCATCTAAGCAAAAGATCAACAAGGAAATAAAGCCTTTAAATGACACACTGGACCAAATGGACTTCACAGACATATTCAAAAAAGTCCATCCCAAAGCAACGGAATACACATTCTTCTCTAGTGCCCATGGAACAATTCTCCAGAATTAATCACATCCTAGGTCACAAATCAGGTCTCAACCGCTACCAAAAGATTGGGATTATTCCCTGCATATTTTCAGACCACAATGCTTTGAAACTAGAACTCAATCACAAGGGGAAAGTCAGAAAGAACTCAAATACGTGAAAGCTAAAGAGCATCCTACTAAAGAAAAATGGGAGAACCAAGAAATTAAAGAAGAATTAAAAAAATTCATGGAAACCAATGAAAATGAAAACACAACGGTTCAAAATCTTTGGGATACAGCAAAGGCAGTCCTGAGACGAAAGTATATAGCAATACAAGCCTTTCTCAAGAAACAAGAAAGGTCTGAAATACACAACCTAACCCTACACCTAAAGGAGCTGGAGAAAGAACAGCAAATAAAGCCTAAACCCAGCAGGACAAGAGAAATAATAAAGATCAGAGCAGAAATCAATGAACTAGAAACCAAAAGAACAGTAGAACAGATCAACGAAACTAGGACCTGGTTCCTTGAAAGAATTAACAAGATTGATAAACCCCTGGCCAGACTGATCAAAAAGAAAAGAGAAAGGACCCAAATCAACAAAATCATGAATGAAAGAGGAGAGATCACAACCAACACCAAAGAAATACAAACAATTATAAGAACATATTATGCGCAACTCTAGGCCAGCAAATTAGATAACCTGGAAGAAATGAGTGCATTCCTACAGATGTATCAACTACCAAAATTGAAGCAGGAAGAAATAGAAAACCTGAACAGACCTATAACCACTAAGGAAACTGAAGCACTCATCAAAAATTTCCCAACAAACAAAAGCCCAGGGCCAGATGGCTTTCCCGGGGAAATCTATCACACATTTAAAGAATTAATACCTATTCTCCTGCAACTGTTCCAAAAAATAGAAATGGAAGGAAAACTTACAAACTCATTTTATGAGGCCAGCATTACCTTGATCCCAAAACCAGACAAAGACCCCATCCAAAAGGAGAATTACAGACCAATATCCTTGATGAACATGGATGCAAAAATTCTCACCAAAATACTAGCCAATAGGATCCAACAGTACGTTAAAAGGATTATTCACCATGACCAAGTGGGATTTATCCCTGGGCTGCAAGGCTGGTTCAACATCCACAAATCAATCAACGTGATACAATACATTAACAAAAGAAAGAAGAAGAATCATAGGATCCTCTCAACAGATGCAGAAAAAGCATTTGACAAAGTACAGCATCCTTTCTTGATCAAAACTCTTCAGAGTATAGGGATAGAGGTACATACCTCAATATCATAGAAGCCATCTATGAAAAACCTACAGCAAATAGCATTCTCAATGGGGAAAAACTGAGAGCTTTTCCCCTAAGGTCAGGAACGCGGCAGGGACGTCCACTACCACCACTGCTATTCAACATAGTATTAGAAGTCCTAGCCACAGCAATCAGGAAACAAAAAGAAATCGAAGGCATCCAAATCGGCAAAGAGGAAGTCAAACTCTCACTCTTTGCAGATGATATGATACTGTATGTGGAAAACCCAAAAGACTCCACCCCAAAACTGCTAGAACTCATACAGGAATTCAGTAAAGTAGCAGGATATAAAATCAATGCACAGAAATCAGTGGCATTCCTATACACCAACAACAAGACAGAAGAGAGACAAATCAAGGAGTCGATTCCATTTTCAACTGCACCCAAAACCATAAGATACCTAGGAATAAATTTAACCAAAGAGGCAAAGGATCTGTACTCAGAAAACTATAAAATACTCAGGAAAGAAATTGAAGAAGACACAAAGAAATGGAAAAACGTTCCATGCTCATGGATTGGAAGAACAAACATTGTGACGATGTCAATGCTACCTAGAGCAATCTACACATTCAATGCAATTCCCATCAAAATACCATCCACTTTTTTCAAAGAAATGGAACAAGTAATCCTAAAATTTGTATGGAACCAGAAGAGATCCCGAATAGCCAGAGGAATATTGAAAAAGAAAAGCAAAGCTGGCGGCATCACAATTCTGGACTTCCAGCTCTATTACAAAGCTGTCATCATCAAGACAGTATGGTACTGGCACAAAAACAGACATAGATCAATGGAACAGAATCAAGAGCCCAGAAGTGGCCCTCAACTCTATGGTCAACTCATCTTTGACAAAGCAGGAAAGAATGTCCAATGGAAAAAGACAGTCTCTTCAACAAGTGGTGTTGGGAAAATTGGACAGCCACATGCAGAAAAATGAAACTGGACCATTTCCTTACACCACACACAAAAATAGACTCCAAATGGTTGAAAGACCTAAACGTGAGACAGGAGTCCATCAAAATCCTAAAGGAGAATACAGGTAGCAACCTCTTCGACCTCAGCTGCAGCCACTTCTTCCTAGAAACATCGCCAAAGGCAAGGGAAGCAAGGGCAAAAATGAATGATTGGGATTTCATCAAGATAAAAAGCTTTTGCACAGCAAAAGAAACAGTCCACAAAACCAAAAGACAACCTACAGAATGGGAGGAAAGATTTGCAAAGGACTTATCAGATAAAGGGCTAGTATTCAAAATCTATAAAGAACTTATCAAACTCAACACCCAAAGAACAAATAATCCAATCAAGAAATGGGCAGAAGACATGAACAGACATTTCTCCAAAGAAGACATCCAAATGGCCAACAGACACATGAGAAAGTGCTCAACATCGCTCGGCATCAGGGAAATCCAAATCAAAACCTCAATGAGATACCACCTCACACCAGTCAGAATGGCTAAAATTAACAAGTCAGCAAATGACAGATGTTGGCGGGGATGTGGAGAAAGGGGAACCCTCCTACACTGTTGGTGGGAATGCAAGCTGGTGCAACCAATCTGGACAACAGTATGGAGGTTGAAAATAGAGCTACCATACAACCCAGCAATTGCACTCCTGGGTATTTACCACAAAGATACAAATGTAGGGATCCGAAGGGGTACGTGCACCCCAATGTTTATAGCAGCAATGTCCACAATAGCCAAACTGTGGAGAGAGCCAAGATGTTCATTGACAGATGAATGGATAAAGAAGAAGTGGTATATATACACAATGGAATATTATGCAGCCATCAAAAGCAATGAGATCTTGCCATTTGCAACGACGTGGATGGAACTGGAGGGTGTTTTGCTGAGTGAAATAAGTCAATCAGAGAAAGACATGTATCATATGACCTCACTGATATGAGGAACTCTTAATCTCAGGGAACAAACCGAGTGCTGCTGGAGTGGTGGGGGGTGGGAGGGATGGGGTGGCTGGGTGATAGACATTGGGTAGCGTATGTGCTATGGTGAGTGCTGCGAATTGTGCAAGACTGTTGAACTGAATCACAGATCTGTACTTCTGAAACAAATAATGCAACATATGTTAAGAAAAAAGAAAAAGAAGAAGATAGCAGGAGGGGAAGAATGAAGGGGAGTAAGTCGGAGGGGGAGATGAACCATGAGAGACGATGGACTCTGAAAAACAAACAGGGTTCTAGAGGGGAGGGGGATGGGTCAGCCTGGTGATGGGTATTAAGGAGGGCACATTCTGCGTGGAGCACTGGGTGTTATGCACAAACAATGAATCATGGAACACTACATCAAAAACTAATGATGTAATGTATGGTGATTAATATAACAATAAAAAATTAAAAAAAAAAAAAAAAAAGGACAAATGAACCAGCCAAAAGGGATTCCAGTGCCCATGTCTGGGAAAATTTAGGTGCCAAATGCTAACAGTAATGGATGTCATTATTTGAGTAAAGTAGGATTCCATGAATCTATACCAACATAGACGGATAGACAAAGATGAGAAGGGAAAGTTCTCACAGAAGAACAGCAACAATTATATTCAAAAAGGAATGATGAAATCTGAAAAATCACCATGTTACAACTACCACAGTAATAATGAATTCAGCTAGAATCATCAATAGTAAAAACTGCTGGGTAAAAATATGAGGAGGAACAAGGTTCTTACAGGTATTTACAGCCTCGAAGTATCTCCCCATGAATAGTTACTAACTCACTTTTATTAACTTCTGGTGGAGAAACCTGACAGATACTCTTAACCAAGCAGTAAGAATTAATATCACCAGTAATGCAGCAAATCAACAACACACATACCCCAATGGGATGCACTGAAAAGAACTCTACATCCTTCCTGTGGTATTCATCAAAAGGAAGAATTAAAGAATGTTCCATATTAAATACTAAAGAGACAACACACAACCCTGAGTTGGGTTCTAGACCTATAAAGGATACTATTAGGACAATGAGCAAAATCTGATTAGATCTATGGATTAGAAAGTAATCCTGGATGACTGTTGCTGCCCTGACACACTGAAGCCTTGAGGTTGAATGGGGATTGTGCCCTGCAGCTCCCCACCAATGGTTCAGAAAGGCTAACAACTGGAGAACCTAGGTGAATAATATATGAAAGTACAATGTGCTATATTTCTATGTTCTACTTCTCCAACTTTTGTATGCATTTAAGATTATTTCAAAATAAAATGTTAAAGAAGAAAGCTCCTTGACCTCTTTGGTTTTTGTCATAGTTTCTGCAATGATGCTGGCAGCTCCTGGGTCATCCGTCACTGGAATAAATGGTCGAGAAGAAGCTGAGGAAGCAGATGGGGTCACTGCAGAGGGGGTCACAGCATCGTCAGAAGAGATCATCTAGTTTAAAATTATACAGGAAGAGGAAAAACTCAGCAATGTGGCACACTTCCTACACAACTCCAAAAAGCCTTATCTCAAACCCCTTAGGCCATCTGGAATGTCCCAGACTTTATAGAGGTTAACAAGGTGCTTATACCACCAGCTCCAGTGGGGTACAGGGCAACCTTGCAAATCAAACACATTCATATTCCCATGAAAACCTATTAATATTCACAAAGGATCACATGAAGATTAAAATGAGTTCACATCTCTTCAAGTTGGGTTTTTCCCCAAAATAAGTTACAAAAACTCTTGGCTTTCAGAGCTTTAATGTTTCAGAATTGCAGATAAAGGACTGTGGGCTTGCATTTCACAACTTTTTAAAAGAATAAATCTATTTCTATTTAAGCATTAAAAAGATCCTTTTTAAACTGAATATTTTTCATTCAAGCCAAAAATCACAGCAGTAGGAACAAAAGCAGTCTGAATTAAGTGAAAGAAGGCCCTATACTTTCCTAAACACAAAGTAGCTACTTTTTCCTTTTTGATCTAATGTTGCTTTATTGCTGTACTATTTATTTTTACCTCTCCTCTCTTTTCTTGCCATGGATTTGGACTCAGTCTGTCTTCAATATCAACAGCCAGCACACATTCCTCTCCATTCACAGGACTGGCCAGAGCAGACACATCGGAAGGAGGTGCTGAGGAGGAGAATGAAGGACACTCCACCGGGGCAATCATGCCAGCTGGCATGAGCGCGCCAACTACTGCATCTCTGTCAGGAGAGAAAGCCAGGCCTGTGGTGAACTGCCCTTAACCATTACAGGAGAGAAGAGTCAAGAAGAGGGACAAACACTTACTGAATGACTCCCTCATTTTTATAGGATACACATAAAGCAGTTCTGGGAAAATACCGAACTAATATTCCTCAGCTAAAAGCTACAACGTGTACTTATGATCTTATGACCTCAGTGATGACAGGTGAAAAAATAACAAATAGAAGAATCAGACCAGAATAAACCCCCAGACTCCCCTGAGGAATCTTCTAGGATCATTGTTAGAGCCTGAGGATAATTTTTTGTTTACTGAAAGCTGTGTACCAAAGGTGCCTCACACAAGGCAGCAAAGACTAAATGTCCTCTCAGTGACAGAGTTGGCCTTTGGTATGAAACTAATGTTCCTGTGTAATTTTCATCAGGTCCATAACCATGATAGATGGGCAACTAACAGACTGAGAAAATAGCAGCAAAAAAGATAGCATTATCAAAACTCTGTTTATCAAGTGTTTGAGTGAAGGAGATGACAAGTGGTCTTAAACATCACTGTATACTTGTATCAGTTAATTCTTCATCTCATTCTTCAAATAGTAATGCTTAGAGCTTACTGGCCATAAAAAAAATTTTTTTTTTAATTTGGGTTTCTTTTTTGAGAGAGAGAGAGAAAGAGAGAGAGCAGGGGTGGAGGAGGAGTAGTGGGAGAGGGAGAGAGAATCTTAAGCAAGCTCCACGCCCAGCACAGAGCCCGATGCAGAGCTCAATCTCATGACCCTAAGATTATGACCTGAGCCTAAATCAAGAGTCGAACACCTAACCAACTGAGCCACCCAGGCACCCCAATTTGGAATTTTGATTCATATTTCAACCCCCATGAAAAAAAAGCACAGGGGTGCCTGGGTGGCTCAGTCGGTTAAGTATCTGACTCTTGATTTTTGGCTCAGGCCGTGATCTCAGGGTCATGAGATCAAGCCCTGTGTTCTCAGGCTCCATGATCAGCAGGGAGTCTGCTGGAGATTCTCTCTCTCTTTCCGTCCCTCTGGCCCTCTCCCGCCTCGTGTGCACAGGCACTCTCTCGCTCTCTAAAATAAACAGATCTTTAAAAAAAAAATCATCATTCACTATCTAAGGGTATATGACCTAAAACTCACAGTATTTAAAGACAATAACACAACATTCTCTGAGACATTTGATTAACCAAAAATACAAAACCTGAAATTTAAATAACGGCAGGATTTCAAAAGCTAGCCAACAAGCCTACCTGGCATACATGATTTGCAATGCTGTAAGTATATGAGATAAGGCCTGCTGTTTGGCCAGATTTCCATCCAATGACAGGAGAATTTTGGCAAGAGAAGGGCGATTTGGCTTAGAATTATTTGCACCACTGATTTTATTGCTGGCAGCAGAAGAATCAGCATCTGAAGGCACACCTGAAAAAGGAAAATAAAATTTGGGATCAATTTTAAAGATCAGAGTTTGCTCTATTCCTATTTGACCTCTTCAGTTTATTTCTAAAACACACTGCAATCTGCATTTTACTATTTCACAGATTAAGTATTAGGCTAATGGTCTTCCAGAGTAAAAACAAAAAAATAAGCAACCTATTTATTCATACTTCTATAAAGAAGTTATTTTCATCAAAGCTTTGCTGTTTGACTACAAAAAAAAAAGTTATGAAAATATGGTAACTACCTGTATTTATTTACCATTGAAATGCAAGACAAAAAATAGTACAAAACAATGGAGACAAGACAAAACAATGGTTCACCAATACACAGTCTTACTGGACACATGACCCAGCTCATCACTGCCCTAAGAGTTCAAAGGCTTCAGCCAAGGGAAGTGGTCTACATGAGTAAAGGAGGCACAGCTCTGGGGCAGGGAGGCCAATGGGTCAGAGTTCACAAAAACAGAAGCAGAGAAGAGACAGTTGCCCAGATAAGTGTGTCAGGGCGTTGTGCAAGTACCCTCACTCACCCCAGTTGACGATGCAGCAAAAGGTGATGGGTGCCTCCATGAGAAGGAACTTCCCAAAGCCAAAGAAAGAACTACATGAAAGTACTAGAAGCCCAGCACGTATGCTGGAAGAATGCAGAGGAACCAGCATAGCACTTGCTCCCATCAGCCAGACATGAAGACCTCATTATTCATTGGGCGCTAAGTACTCATAAGGGTCTTGTCTAAGTGGTGGGGAATAATTAGCCCCAGACTAACATCAGGTCTGAAGCCACTAAACAAATCCAAAACCAAGACCCAAAAGGAAGAAAACATTTCAGAGTAACTTAACTGTATCTAAACTAAAGATTTACAGACATACAAAAATCTCCAGCAGGCTATTTTCTAAAAATTGACAAGCTGATTCTAACACTCAAAACAGCATTTGAAAAAGAACAAAGTTAAAGAAGTTACCACAGCATGAATTTGGGTCTTTTATAAAGTTATAGTAATCAAAACAATGTGGTATTGGCATCAAAATACAAAAATAAGGCAACAAAACTGAGCATCCAGAAATAGATCCACAACATACATTGACAAGTGATTTTCAACAAAGGTGCAAAAAGCAATTCAACAGAGAAAGGATAGTTTTCTTCAATAAATGCAACTGAAACAACTGGATATCCACACACACGCCCCCCAAAAGAATTTCAGTACACAATATATAAAATTTAATTCAGGATCAAGCATAGACTTAAATATCTAAAACTACAGGGGTGCCTGGGTGTCTCAGTCAGGTAAGTGTTTGCCTTTGGCCCAGGTCATGATCCCAGTGTCATGGGATCGAGCCCCGCATCAGGCTCCGTGCTCAGCAGGGAACCTGCTTCTCCCTCTCCCTCTGGCCTGCCTGCCTACTTGTGATCTTTCTCTCTATCAAATAAGTAAATAAAATCTTTAAAAAGAAAATCTAAAGCTACAGAACTTACATAAGAAAACACCAGAAATGATTCTTCGTGATCTTGAGTACACAAAGCCTTTTTAGATATAAACCCCAAAGTATGATCCATTAAAAAAAATGGACTTTATCAAAATTAAGAATTTCTGCTCTTTAAAATTCACTTGTGAAGAGGATGAGAAGACAAGCAACACTGGGAGAAAATATGTACAAGTCACATATCTGACAAAAGACTTGTACCCAGAATTTATAAAGAACACTCAAGGGGCGCCTGGGTGGCTCAGTGGTTAAACGTCTGCCTTCGGCTCAGGTCATGATCCCAGGGTCCTGGGATCGAGCCCCACATCGGGCTCCCTGCTCTGCGGGAAGCCTGCTTCTCCCTCTGCCCCTCCCCCTGCTTGTGTTCCTGCTCTCACCGTCTCTCTCTGTGTCAAATAAATCTTAAAAAAAATAAAAAATTAAAACTCAGTAAGAAAACAACCTAGTTTTAAATATAGGCAAAAGATAGGAATAGGCACCACAACAAAAAACACATTTGGATGGTAAATACACATGATGCTCAACATCATTAGTCATCAGGGAAATGCAAAGTAAAATCACAATGAGATACCACTACATATCTACACAAATCTAGGTTCAAATTATAAAGACTGACCAAACCAAGTGTAGACAAAAATATGGAGTAAGCTGAAGCTCTGGAACAACAACTTTGCAAAAACAGTCAGTAGGATTCTTAAGAAGATAAACATACACCTACCAAATGATTCAACCATTCCTCTCCTAGGTATTTACCCTAGAGAAATGCAAGTGTAGGTCCATATAAAGATTTGAACATGAATGTTCATAGCAACTGTATTTGTAGAGCCAAAAACTGGAAACAACCTGAAAGTCCACCCACAGGCAACTAATAACAAATTGCAGTATACGCATAAATGAAATACTACTCAAGAATGAAAAAGAATCATTGGTACATGCAACATAGATGAATCTCAAAATGATCCTGAGTGGAAAAAGTGAGATTTAAAAAGTACCTACTGTATGATTCCATTTATATAAAACTCATAAAATGCAAACTGATATAGTGTCAGAAAGCAAGTCAAGTGGTTGTAGGAGAAAGGAAGCCTGAGAAGGGGCACAAAGAATATGCATATTTTCACTTATCTTGACTGCAGTGATGCTTTCACAGGTGCACACATGTCAAAGCTCATACACTTTAAATATGTATGGTTTGTTGTATGTCAATTATATCTGAGTTAAGCTGTTAAAAATACCAAGTAGCCCAGCCCAGCACAGTGCTTATATATGTCAAGTAGTTATTATACAGCATTGCCAGAACTGATTTGATCATAATAGAATCAGCATCATACCTCCTTTTAAAATTTTCATTCCAGCATGGAAAGATCAAAGCACCATGAATTACTTTGTGGCCTTGGTTCAGAATGCAGTTAACACAGTGCTAAAAACTTTAATCTGGTGGTCTTATTAAATATTCTATCTATGATGTTGCTCTACCATACAGAAGTATCTCATACTAAATACAAATCTGTGTTACCTAAATAGGAAGCACCTAAAGGGTCTCTTGCAGTCTGAAAGAGGACGGGCTCGTGGACAGAGGGTGTTGCCACATCAACGGTAGTCCATGCCACACTGTGTGAAGACCCACAAGCCACTCGCGTGATCTTCTGGCCTTCCAAGCCTTGTACAAGCGTAGGCTTTCTATTAACTGTGGTTGTGCCATTGCCCTGTTGGCCATGGTCATTATCCCCCCAAGCATAAACCTGTTATAGGGAACAAAAACAGAATTTTTCAACATTTGAGAACATTTTCTTTAAATTTACTTCAAACTTCTTTCCAATAACTATAAATAAGTATTTACTTAATATCAATCCAATGAATTCATCTGTTCTGTTTTGTTTTAGGAAGCAGGGAGATTCTCCTCTTCAATTAAGTTCAATAGTTATTTTTTCCTTTATTTTGCAAAGAAAAATGATCAAAAACAATATGCTCACTTTTCATGTAATTCACTTCTTGGCTTTACAGAATTAGAAGGAGTAATTCATTTTTAATTCATTTTGATTAAAAAGCAGTGTGCTCTTGTTATAATGAGCACTGGGTGTTATATGTAAATGATGAGTCACTAAATTCTACTCCTGAAACCAATATTACACTATATGTTAACTAACTAGAACTTAAATAAAAATTTGAGGAAAAAAAAGTGTGCTAATTTGTTGTCATAAATGAATTTTTAAAATATAACATGAGCCTGTCATGATATGGATTCTCAAAACAGAAGAATGACTTTATTTCTAAAATGACGTACATATATCTCCCCATCGGTTATCAATTTCTAAAGTAAAACACTGCTAATACCTTAGCAGTAGGAGCACCTTCAATGACAATAATCTTTTCACCATTCCAGGTGGACTTTAGAGCAGGAAAGCCTACCACTTTACAACATCTGTCAGTCAGCAACTCTTTAATTTACCGGGTGTCCCTGCCTACGCTGACAACTGGGCAGATAACACACAAGAACAAAATGGGCACAGCTCATCCTCCTGGTTCTTTAAGTACTAAGACTCATTTCATTTCATCGTGAATTATATTTTTGACACAAGGACTTGTCACCTCAGCTTACCTGCCCTGCATCTGTGACTGCCAGGCAATGCAGGGCCCCAACGGCCACATGCACAATCTTCTTCCCTCTCAGCCCTTCCACTACCTGTGGCTTCCGCACATGCACATCAGAGCCATGGCCCAATCTGAAGTAATCCCCCTTCCCCCTGCAAGGAGATCAACAGTGTGCATTTTAATATATGGTTATTGTCTGGCAATGTTCCACAGGAAAATACTCATTGTTTACGGCACTAGAGCCAGCTCATTAACATCACACACAGTGCCCAGGGTCTCTGAAATTACGTTGTAAAATAGTATATCATTAATTCATTAATTCTATAGCAAGATCCTTAATGTGTGTTGTGTACACTTAAGTTACTGATATAGGTTAATTCTTCCTCAAGCTGTCTCTGAGTCACAATACTCAAGCTAAGGCCCATCACATTGTCACAAGGTCAGCTGGATGCCCCACTCCTTTTAAATTTAATAAAATAAGCTTTCACAAGAGAGACACGAACTTTTTCAGGATCAAAGAAATCAGAAGTCTGCTTTCCGCCCAATTGATCACTAGGCTTCTGGCATGATAAGAAAAAAGAAACTGTCTACATAAACCTCACCTAAACAGGGAAGACAAGCTGGACTAAAATTTCTCTAGTCTTCTTTTCCAAATGACCCACTTACAAGAAAAATTTCTTATTATAATATTGTCACTAATCCCAACTCGAAATAAATAAAAGAAAAAAGATGCCTGGATATAAGAAAATGAAGGTTAACCATCCCTCCAGGGTGGGCATGGGTTATAGGGTGGAGGCCCACCACTGTCTCACATGGACAGACACACTGATGGGTGACATAGAGTTTACATACCATGTCCACACCACTCCTGACTTGGTGAGGGCCAAGGAAAACTGAGCTCCGCATTCAATCTGGCACACTCCCTGTCCATTCAGTCTCTCAATATTCTGGGGAATGTTACAGCCTTCACTTCCTCCCCGGCCCAGTTTTCCAAAGTCACCATCACCCCAGGAAAATACCAAACCTAGGTTTAAAAAATGCAAACTTCAGGCCAGTGCTTCATGATGTTCCTACCCACCCAGAAACACAGAGTCAGGCAGGAGCTCACCTTCATCGGTCAAAGCCAGGGTCTGTGCATCTCTACTTCCACATGCAACCTGGATTACTCTGTGACCAAGAAGGACTTTCACCTACTCAATTACAAATTTAAAAACAGAATCAAGCACAGGCACTGAGAAAACAAGGGAAATTTTTTCCATAGACTGAAAGCCAATAATGCGCACGTCTTTATGAACTTTCCTAGACTCGAAGCTTATCTTCTCTTGAAATCAGCAGATGGTAAGCTTTCTGTAAGCAACAAAAATGTGTATAATCACCATTTTGGGCTTTAGTTGTGTTGTATTATCCCCATGTCCCAACCGGCCGTACTCTCCAAGGCCCCAGGTGTATAGCTCCCCACTGGACGTGAGGGCTGCACTGTGCGAGCTCCCACAGGCAATATCCCGGATACGCTTGGTTTTCAGGGCCTCTATAAGCCGTGGCTTGTCACAGTTCCTAAAACAAGATTAAATAATATTGCCTATAATCAATCCAGTCTTTTTTAAAGAAGAAAAAAAGGACATCTACACTGGTCCACATTTAGTTAAAACAACATCTGTAGATCAACTTAACTATCAAACATTAAAACAGATCATGAGGCCAAATCACATTCAGAGATATTTTTAACAAATATATTTTTAGGTTCCATTTTTAAGAATGACCTATCCTATTTAATTTTCTGCAAAATAACTACCAAAGGATATTCACTATTATCATAAGTAATGTTTCTTATTAGCAAGTAATGAAGAAAATATTCTTACATTCTGCTGAAGTGTCCAAGTTTGCCATCATCACCTTCACCCCAGGAAAACACTTTCCCATCAACAGTTAAAGCTGTAGCATGTCGGCCACCTGTAACATTCACACAGATATAGGCTGCCAAATTTGATTTACAAAAAGTTCACAGCATTATTACTTTACTCTGCCTGGCATGCAGCATTTGTTCAATGAATACGCGTTCAATAAATGAGTAGATAGGATCAGCATTTCAGGGTGAAAATACATAAAGTCAGTGAACTTTTATTAAATTACAAAGTTTAAATCCTAGAATGGATTTTACTTGCAAAGAAGAAGCAAAATAGTGCCATGTTTAATAATGAGTTTCCTGTTATGTTAAATATATAAAAGATCAAAATTCAGGTGGAAAAAAAGTAAAAATAAGTACATTTATGATTAGGGAAATTATCAAATGCACTGGCAATTAAGCTTTAGAGAAATGTACACCAACTGTGGAGTTATTTAAGCAAAAGCACCGTCATTCACAATTAACACATTATACCTATTCTTTCGTGGTCATGCTCTTCCCCAGTGGGGACCATTCTCCCAGCCCATCTACTCTGCCCCAAGACTGAAGAGCACTATCTTTACTGGTGTTCTCTCTCTGTCACTTCTGTCCCTGCCAACTCCTGGGCTCCCAGTCCCCCAAATCATTCATTCTGCCCTATTCTTTACCAACAAAACCCACACTAATGAGAGTAACAATGTGCTCAGCTAAAAACTATACTTCCCAGAGTCCCTTACCCAGAGAGGATGGTGACAGAGATCCAACAGAAGTGAGCGATGCTTCCTGAAAAGGGCTTTATTTAGAGGGGCTAAGTGGGCTGGAGGACACATCTGTCTGTGCCCACCTATACAGAGCTGCATGGTCATCTGTCAATGAAGGTGGAAAGAACAGCAAGCCTGCACTTGTGCTCCTCATGGGCACAGAGCTACCATACTAGCCCTGGACCCCATCCCCAGACTTTTACAGAGAAGAAAAGTAAAATTCTATCTTGCTCAAGCCAGTACTGTTTGGACTTGCTTTTATATGGGGTTAAACCTAAACCTATTCAGTGCAGGCATGAACTGAGTTTTGTACCTAATTTATTAGTTCCAGTCCTCAGAGGCCTAGCATAGTGCTTTGAAATAATTCTCAGTAAAGGTTTCCTAAATTGAGAGAGTGTGATTTGTTTTCAAAGGATCTTTCTTATCACTGGGGTTCACAGACGCTTTGGAAATCTGATGAAAGCTATAGGCTCTTTTGCCAGAAAAATAACACATATTTAAGCACAGAACATGATGATTTCAAAGATGCCATGAACCAAAGACCACAGCTCCGAGACTGAAAACCCACACCTTGGAGAGGGGTAGTCCCTACACACCTGGAATGCCAACAACTGCTGATCTCTAAAAAGCCTCGTGTAGCAAAATACTTAAATTCTAGACCACCTGGAGATTTACATTATCCAACTTTTATTCTTAATAATTAAGTAAACTTGAAAAAGAATATACCCTAGGGAAAATTATTTAAAGGCCGTAATTATTTGCAGAGCATAAGCAACAGGCTTATCTGCGTATGAGTGCCAACTCTGGTCTGGTACCTGAATGAACGGCCACCTTCTTGACCACGTAACTGCTAAGAGCTGTAATCTGCCGAGGGATGGGCACAGTCCCGCTAGAGATGCCTAGCCCCAGTCGGCCATTCGTGGCTTCTCCACAGGCATATACCTTCCCTTCCACAGTCACTGCAAAGAACAAGAGCAAGGACAAGACTCACTTTTCACAACATAACAACTATGTTTTTGGTGGTAAGCATAATTTATAAAAAATTTTTGGTATAAGAATAATCATACCTGCAAACAAACTTTTAGAACCACCAGCCACCTGTACCACATTCAAAGCAGACAGTGTCTCAGAGAATGAAGGAACCTTTATCTAGAACAGGATTTTTTTGTTAAGCAAAAGAAGGAAAAAGATCATTTTATTTATGCTTTTAAAATTAAAAGTATCCTCATTAGATGATATAAGAAATTACTGTTTACCAAAGAAGTTCTTTTCTCTTAGAGATACACTAAAGTATTCTAAGGATGAAAGAATATATTGAGATATACTTTAAATGGGGGGAGGGAGGGGAGTGTAAGATAAATAAATAAAATAAAGACAAAAAATGTGACCTTCTACTGTTAACTGTTGAAGCTGGTACAGGAACATGAGGGCTCAGGTCCCTATTCTTTCTACCTGCTATGTTTTAACAGCTCCATAATAAAAGGTGAAAAATAAAATATACATAATGTAAAGATATAACCAAGTATCTGGTAAACTACATCTTATTTCAGGTCTTGTCCTACTCATTCTTATTGATTCTGACATCTCTAAGAAATTATACACTTCAATTTCCCATTATAGATGAGTGCGACCTAATTTAAAATTCTTAAAGCCCTTGTCTAGAAACCCTTTATGATTCCTAGAAATTATCAGATAGTCACTACTACGGTGCAAGAAATCTACCCTTCATGTACAAACTCCAACAAAGGGCCATGTGCCTCAGGATCACCTAGACAGCCCTGTACTATCACAACTGAGACTCCCAGATCTTAGTGCCTCCTACCCACCTCCAAATGGAGTCTACAGGCCTTAAAACACAAATGCATTCAAGACTGTTCAAATACAGATGAAGGTTTGTTGTACTTGAAAGGAGAGACTTAAAATGAGTTCTAACTTTCCTTCTCAGCTTCTCAACAATGCAGGTAATAAGGGATCTTATGATGGGTGAAGTTTCACAGAATACTAAAAGGAAGCAGAGACACTGAAGAGAAACTCTTTCCAGCCACTAAAACTTGGAGGTATTTGTTTTGTGGCTCCTCAGTTAAGAGACACTAAGTAACATAAATAGATACTGAATTCAACTCTAGTTCAAATGCATCATTTGTTATAACTACTCTTTAAATGATATCTTGCTCATCTTCATACCACTACAGCATTTTTTACACACTATTTTGTTCATGGTAAGCAAAAATGCTTATTGTATTGATGGCAAAATAAATAATTACAGTCTATAATTTTCATCTATATACTTGTCGAATCCTTTCAAAAGTGTATTTTTTAGTTTATAGAACAGCAATAATATAACTACAACTAAAATGCACTATTTTCCAAGGACAGAGGCTTTAACAGAAACTAAATTTGATAATAATGACAAGTTCATATCGATAATTTCTTCAGAAAAGTCAATTTAGAAAACAACTTATAGAAGGCAAACCATCATAAAAACCTTAGAAGAGGTCTAATTATTACTGAACCTCTCTAGGACAAAGGCACCAGCAAAGCTCCTCCTCAATCATGTGATGACAGGTAACATAGGAACTTCAGGAAGAGGGGGGATACCTTAGAGCCCTTCAGGCCGCCCAGCTGGTCCTTGTCATTCAGTCCCCACACAAACACCTTGGTTCTTATTGTAGCTGCTGATTCCAGCCCTGCAGCCTTCTTTCTAATAAGGCTAACCAAACAAAAAAGACAGAAATAGAAGTCATTCAACATAAAAATATTTTTTTTAACAAAAAGGAAAGCAACTTCAAGCAAGTAAAGTTTGCTGATTACTATCAGAAACTTTTAAAGTTTTGTTTTAATACAATGAAACCTCAAGTAAATACACAAGTTAGTGTACCAGAGGGTCAAAATCCTAGATACCAGCATGCTACCTTTTAATACTATAATTTAATTCTAGCCTTGTTTTTGGTGGAGACCTTTCTATGACACACTGTGCAGCTCTTTTCTTCTTATACACCAATTTGAACACAACAGCTGTTTTACTGATTCACAGATACTCCCACCCAATGTGTCAACACATAGCTACTACAGATGTTAAATGCAGAAAACACTGATTAATAGGAGTTACCACTGGGTCTGACATTTTGGCAACGTCCTTAAACCTAAACATCTGGTAATTTTTTTCCCTCAAAGAACTAATAAAATAGATAAAACCATACAACTTTTGAGGTACTCTAACACAGTTACAAGTCCCAAAGCAAAATGCAATTTTTTCCTTCACATCTTCTGCCCACCATATAGGCCAGCTGGACTAGAGGTCCCCTACCTCCTTTCTCTCCTGAAAGGCCTGCCCCATACCCCAAGGCTTCTGAAGCATAGCTCTGGCAGCTGGTTCCCACCACCTTGTTCATTCTATCTCCTGACCTGCCCTCAATGGGTTGGAAGTTTAATCAACAGAGCGCTCTAATTCTTGAACTTGAGACCACCAAGTACATGGGACAGTGTTAGATTTTCTTGGTTGTTAGTTAATACCAGGTACTAAGGAACCTGTGTTTGAGATTTTTGGCTTTTTATTTGCTTTTGTTCTATTTTTATAAACAAGGATGGACAACCAACAGCTCCAGAGACTAGGTTCTAGATAGGTAAGATTTTTTAATATATATATACTAACGAATATTTATTTTAAGGGATCAAAATTTTATGGTCTGGGGATTAAAATGTAGGAAAATCCTTTCATCTGATACCAGGCACAAAAGAGCAAGTATATTATATTGTAATTACAGATCTTCCTCTACTTCCAATAGTATTTTACCTCAATAAACTCATCATAAATTGAAAATATCGTTAAGTTGAAAAGTATTTTAAAAATGCACCTAACCTACTCAACATCATAGCTTAGCCTTGCCTACCTTGAACATGCTGAGAATATTTATATTAGTCTACAGTTGGACAAAATCATCTAACACAAAGCTTATTTTATAATGAAGTGTTGAATATCTCATGTAATTTCTTGAATACTATATTGAAGGTGAAAGTATGGTATGGGTACAGAATGGCTAAAGTAAGTATATTGGTTATTTACCCCTGTGATTACATGGCTGAGCGCTATATAGCTCGCTGCTGCTACCCAGTGTTAAAAGAGAGGATTGTACCACATATTGCTAACTCAGGAGAAGATCCAAATTTTAAGTTCGGTTTCTATGGAATGTGTGTCACTTTTGCGCTATTGTAAAGTCAAAAACTTGCAAGTCAAATAAATCGCAGACTATTTATACTTGATATACCCTGTAACACGTTTTTAGTCAAAAATATGTATTGGACACCAAGAGTGATATTCAAGATATATAATGACTGGTACCACATAATTATCAACCAGTCAGAATGGAGGCCAGTGGGTCATCAGTGTGGGCATACCCCAGTTGTGTGTGTGCTCTGTGGGAGACTGTTGGGACCACTTATTCACCCTGAAATTATTAGCTCATTAACATCTGACAGGAAAAGAAAAACATTACATTCAAATACCTAGAAATCTTTTGTTAATGTATTCAATTATGTAAAAATTTAATCAATGAGTAAAAGCTCAACTTTTTTGATTATCTCATATATACATGTATTTATGTATTTGTCCAATTCATTTTCGTAGTTACTGAATAAGAATATACAAACCTATAATCCTTTCTCTTGAAAATCTCAATGATTCATTTAAGTGAACTGGTATTTTCCTTCCTTACCAAATCAGTTGGAACCATAAGATATAGTACAACATATATTCTAGATGAGGTAATGTTATATGTATTATTTTCTTTTCAGTTTCAATTCAAATTTTCCAAAATAAAACAGGACAGAATCCAAACTCAAGATCACAGAACCCTAGAATAACCTGATTTATTATCACAGCTGCCACCCATTCATGACTAAGAGAATGTGCTTTAATAGCAGTGAGAGGCAGAGCTCCTGTTTCTAAAAGAAAGACTACTTACATCACACTCTAGAAAGCATTTAGTGCAAAGGGCAATGGTGAGAAGAACTCAGCTAACATGGTACCTGCCTCCTTCATGTATCTGCAAGGACCAGACTACACCAGTAGGACAACAGTAACACACATAAACTGATTTTGCATATCCTTTGACTTAGCCATTTACTTTTAGCAATTTATCTAGGAAAATACAACTTCTCTGAGGAAAGTGATTATCTACATTGTTTTCTGCTGGGCCATGAACAAGGCTCAGAACAACCCCCTGCACATAACAGTCCTCCATAAACATCTTAGAATAAAAGAAGCAAATGTGCAGAAACCTGGCAGGTATCTTTCTTCATCCTTGGTATACGCTATTGCCCTGCCAAAAACACCTTTTCTGCCCACCTGGCTTTGAAAACTCTGACTTTTCCTCAAAGTATGCCTTTAGAGGGAGTTTTCCTTGTCCTCCTGACAAATCAATGCTCTTTTGCAGATTCTCAAAGGACCGTGCACTTCTCCTTCATGCACTTCCCACAGTCATAAAGCCACTCTGATGTGTGTGAGTTTGTCTTATTTTATTGTGCATATTCACCACAGCATTCAAAGGATGGAGAACAGGGTTTAGCCCACAACAGGTGTTCAATAGATGGATGGTGAAGGAATAAATATGGTAATAGTCATCACTATAGTACTCTTGCAAAATACCAAATTGAGTAAGCAAACGAGAACATAGTCATAAGATGAAATACTGCACTCAATAAAATTACATAACAAAAGACTAATGATATGGATATTTGGGGGACGAATATTACTCACAATTGCACAATAATGTGAATGTACTTAACGCCACAGAACTAGACATTTAAAAATAGTTAAGAGGATACATTTTATGTTATGTATATTTTATCATAATAAATTTTAATTTAAAAGTTGACAATAAAATATTTAGCATAGCAAAGAAGACTATAAAATATATACCATATCATGCCATTTCATAGAAAAACACAATTAGGGACAGATAAAAAGAAAACTACAAGGATATATACCAAAATATTAGCTGTGATATTTCAGGTAGAAAAATTAAACATTTTTCTTTTTGATGGTATTTATCTAAATATAATGTGTTTCTACGTTAAACATTCTCTTAAAATTAAATTAAATTTTTGAAAACAACTAAAATTTACTAAACATTCCTGAGCGCATAAAACTACTCTCATTATGAAATATACTCTAATTATTTACTTTTATTTTTATTTTTTTTATTATGTTATGTTAATCACCATACATTACACCATTAGTCTTCGATGCAGTGCTCCACGATTCACTGCCTATGCACAACACCCAAGGCCCCATGCAGAACGCGCCCTCTCCAATACCCATCACCAGGCTAACCCATCCTCCCACCCTCCTCCCCTCTAGAACCCTCAGGAGAAGATAGCAGGAGGGGGAAGAATGAAGGGGCAGAAATCGGAGGGGGAGACGAACCATGAGAGACGATGGACTCTGAAAAATATTTACTTTTAAAAAAGTGAGAATTTTGGAATGAGCACCACCAATAACAAATGGCTCTCACCTCCCACTGTTGCCTTTTTCGTCTTCTTCCTCTTCATTATCTGAGGCTAAGAAAGGAACTGCAGCCAAATCTTCCTCCTCTGCACGGATGCGTCCCAGCAGGATAAGACCATGGATTTTACAATCAATTCCTGAGCTCCTGCACTGCTTTATAGCAATTTCAATATACCTGTGATACTAGACACAAAAACAGTAAACTACAGACTTTTTAGAATCAAATACATGAGATACTTAAACTGGAGAGCAGCATATTTGAGACATGGAATGTGTGGAAAGTTAGAGCTCTTTTACTTAAGTTCTGGAAATAGCAAGCAAGTTAGGCAAAATTAACAGTCACTATTGAGTACAGATTAAAAGAAGTCATTGATCACCAAGTATGTCTATCCAAGGCATGGGACTCACATTGATTTTCTTACTAAAATGAAACAGTATGATAGCTTTACTGAATGATGCAAACTTTTCTGTCTTAAAGCTTTCTTGAGGGGCACCTGGGTGGCTCAGTCCATTAAACATTGCACTCTTGATTTCAGCTCAGGTCATGATCTCAGGATCCTGAGATTGAGCCCCACATCAGGATCCACACTGGGCATGGAGCCTGCTTGGGATTCTCTCTCTCCCTTTCCCTCTGCCCTTGCCTGGCTCCCCACTTGCATGTGCACGCACATGGGCTCTCTCTCTCTCTTTCGGTCTCTCTCTCGGAAAAAAAAAAAAAAAATCTTTCTTGAATCAAGATGTATTAGGAAAGAGATTAAATGTCAGGTAGTTCAGAACCTTCATAATTTTTAAAACTAATAAAAATATTTGAATATATGTAAATTAGAGAAAATCATATAAAGAGCCCTGCAACACTATCACCTAATTCTAAGTTATCAACATATGAGCAGTTTTGTTCATACATGGATTATATTAAGAAAATTCCAGGCAGCATGTTGTTTCAAAACTTCAGTATGTATCACTGAAGTACAGGCATTTAAAAAAAAAATCGACATTACTATTATCATAGCCAAAACAGTAATTCCTCATATCATTTACTATGCTACCAGTGATTAACTTTTATGGTCATCTCATAAACATTTTTCTATTGTTGGCTTGTTCAAATCAGGATCCAAATAGAATGCAACCTCTCCCTGTTATGCCTTTGACACTCATTTGTTAAAGTTGGTTCTTTGTCCTGCGGAATGCCCCAAATCCTGTATTTGGCATTTACAGTATTTCTCTATTCCTGCATTTCCTGTGAACAAAGAGTAATGCAGCACGAAGCACACATACTTCCAGCAACTTCTTATTGTCTCAACTCGACCTGATCAAACCTCAAGACCTACTACCTATGATCTCACAGGAAGCACAGGTGGAAGAAAACCATTGGGATACAAAAGACAAACTAAAAAATGAATAATTCTACAGGAAACAAAGGCCCAGTTTCCTTCTTTAGCAAGGAAAAACCAAGAGAATTAAGACTTACATGCAGTACAAAGTGCAGGCACATAAACCAACTACAAAAAGATATTTATGGTATAACTGGGAAAATGTAAACACTGGCTGGATATTGTATGATATTAAAAGAATAACCATTAGGTGTGATAATGGCACTGTGGTTACATTTTTTAAGTCCTTTTTACAGATTAATATTGAAGTACACAATACGGATAAGGTCATATCTCGGACTTGCTTTTAAACATTCTAGGAATTAAAAAAATGGAAAACATACGGAAGGAAACAATGAAACACAATTGACAAAAATGTTGATAATTGTTGAAGATGGGTCAAAGGTTTGTGGGGGGAATCAGTATACTTTCTATTTTTGGTTATGTTAGAAAATTACCACAATGAGCCATTTTTATAGGGAAGACAATGCTAGAATGTCCACTGGCTTCCCAAGAACGATTAATATTCTAGTTCTTAAATTGGTTGGAGCGATGGAGAGTGGGTCATGAGTTTTCCAATTACTCACAACGCTTCATATTTCTCTCTGAGAAATATGATACACGCATCATGTATACTACTCTATACTTACCAAGTATTATGTAATAAATTGTTCTGAATTGAAAATTTATTGGACTACAATTAATACACCTTTTATGAATGATAATTTCAGCTAGTTACTGATTTAATTAACTCTAGTTATTGATTTAAAGTATAAAAATATGCAGAAGTATAATTAAGACATTAGACAAGCTGCTTTCAGTTGCGTAGCTAGCGATCAGTTACCAATAAAATGCACTAAAATTCAATATTACCTTTTTTCAGAAAAACTCAATATTATTGTTCATTTTAATAATTTACCAGTTTATTCATTTATTAACACCACTGATATTAATTGGAATATCACAAAATAGCTCAATGACATTTAAGAATGAATGGTGTCCCACAATTCTACTTATTGAAGATTGGAAATAAAGGCCAGATCATCAATTCTTGGACCTGGGAAAAGGAGCTGGTACATTCCCATAGACTGGACACAAATTACAAACCTTTCATCCATGAACAAATTAACCTAATGGCTATGTATCAGCTTCTTTTAAAGTAACATACTGGCACCACCTTGAACTTGTCTGCCCTTATGTGGGCAGACTAATGATGATGATGATAATAATACTAATAATAATAATGGTGAACTACATTTAATAATTTAAAAATAAACTCACCTATAAAAAACTTTAGATGAATAAAAGTCAATCATTTAATATCTTTATCCACTATCACTGCACCAATTAAATAAGTCCTCATGAGACAATAGTATAGGTGGTATTATTTTAAGTATGTTGAATTTATTAAAATAGTGTTGACAGCTGTGTAGAAAGATTTATGGAAAGATCTGAGAAACAGTCTCACTGCTCTGTAATATAAAGTTACTACATTAAAGAACCTTCATTGATTCTCTCCGACAGCATATTCAAGATTTATAAAAAACCTGTATTCATTTTGAAAATTACCTTATAACCCATCAAAACAGCTCAGCACTTGATGCCAACAGGTATGAAAACAAAAAAGCAATTTCAGTGTCACATGTGCAGTTAGAAAAAAACCACCACACATTAATAGATACATAATGAAAACAATCCTCTGCTGGATATAAAGAGCAATCTGAAGTGCCTAGTAACAACTTTTGCTAGGAGCTTTACCCTCACTTCTTACTTAAGATAGTGAGAATAAAACTTATTTTGTTTCCTTTCCAAGCTGATCTGATAAACAGCAAATTCAAGTTGTATACCTGTCAAATTTTAAAATACAATTACTTAATTCAGGGGGGAAAATAGGCTCAATGTTAATATAGAGACAGCCAAAAAAGTCATCTCCACTTACCTCTGTGCAGTCATTCAGAAGGGACACTGTGGTGTCAGTGGGGTTAATATTGATTGTCTTCAGTTCAATTAGATTATTTAGCGAATTTCCGCCTAGGGGGAAGAAGGAAGATAAAGGAATCAGACAAAGGAGTTTTTATCATATGAGAGAACATACTGAGTAAACTAATTCAATTACCTGACACCACTACCAGGGAAGGCATGTAGCTACTGTCAGCGGGATCAACTATCATTTTTAATCTATAAACAAGAACATCTGGGAAAATCTCCAAACGAATCCAATGCTTAAAAAAAAAAAAAGATTCTCAGTTAATAAAATTCAGCCATATCTTAGCTATTAAAACAGTGTCACTAAAGCTTGGATCTACATGACATTATCCATATATATGATACGGCCTGAGAGAGAGGAGTATTCTATTCCACTACTTACTTGTTTATTAAAAGAAAGTCTCACTCTAAACCCCAGAAATTATTTGTTTACAGACTCCTGATCTAGGGTGGCCCCCTTATACCCATCAAGGAGTGGGTAATAGAAAATACTAGAGTCAAGATGGAAAAATAGCCCCTCTCTCCAAGTCTGACCACGAGTTCAGATGATAGGCCCCCACACTTGAGTGCAATTACGGTAACATTCCAAAGAGCAATACCTATTTGTTCAGATATATTAGAAAAACTGCTCACCAGAAGAATCTGAACTCATTTTATGTGGGAGAGTAACAAAAATAACAGCACCCTATTACACCCTCTATCAATTGGTCAATTAGATAAAATCTATTACATACATCATTTAAAATCTCTGACAATTAAAATTGGATAGTTTATTACTCAGTAGCTTTAAAAATAATTATGAACTAAAATGTAAAATCAGTACTGACAGGTGCTATCTCAGTATAACTTGGTAGGTTTTTCAAAGAAGCTTAAAAGGTAAAGCCATCTAAATAAAAGCATTTCTGGAAGTGTCCACATGGCACACTACCTTTCCTTGTGAACCAGATGACTGCCAGCAGGGCTCACTGCCATCAATAAGACGAGAAGCCTGGTTCACAGAGGACGACACATTTAGGCTCTTTACCATCCGGGACCAGCTATCCAGGAGCATTCCTGGCTGACTGCTGTGACAACGCTTCAGCTGTTTTCCAGAACGGCCACAAAATATTGCAGACTGCCCTATTTAATGGTGGTGGAACAGTGTTAATACGTGTAGGGCAAAACCTTCCCAACCAAGAAATAAAGAATACTATATAGTGATGAGCTTCCTGCTTCAAGAAAATAATAAGTTTTCAAATTAAAAGAAACTAATAGCCTGGGTGACTCAGTCGGTAAAAAATGTGAATCTTGATTTCGGCTCAGGTCGTGGTCTCAGGATCATGAGATCAAGCCCCACGTCAAGCTCCATGCTGGGTGTGGAGCCTGCTTAAGATTCCCTCTCTCCCACTCCTTCTAACCCTCTTCCAACCCCCCTTGACCCAGGGCTGGTTTGCTCACTCTTAATTAATCAATAATAAATAAATAAATAAATAAATAAATAAATAAATGGAACTAATAAATACCTAAAACGGCTTCAAAAATCCCAATGTATTTTATACCAATTTATGAAATGAAGTTCATATAATGTTATGATTTATTCTACTTGACTCTCAAGTAACAACAGAGTGATGTATTTCCAGATGGAATGGTACACAGAAACCGAGGTGGGGGAGATGTAGAGTTCAGTAACAGTCCTAACAAAAAAGATTCTTATTAAAAATGCTGTTGCAGGGGCGCCTGGGTGGCTCAGTCGTTAAGTGTCTACCTTTGGCTCAGGTCATGATCCCGGGGTCCTGGGATCGAGCCCCATATCGGGCTCCCTGTTCCGCGGGAAGCGTGCTTCTCCCTCTCCCACTCCCCCTGCTTGTGTTCCCTCTCTCGCTGTGTCTCTCTCTGTCAAACAAATAAAATCTTTAAAATAAAAATAAATAAATAAATAAATAAATAAATAAATAAATAAATAAATAAATAAATAAATATGCTGTTACAGGGCGCCTGAGTGGCTTAGTCCGTGAAGCATCCAACTCTTGGTTTCTGCTCAGGTCATGATCTCAGAGTCGTGGGATTGAGCCCCATGCTCAGCATGGAGTCTACTGGGGATTCTCTTTCACCCTCTCTCTCCCCCCTTACTTGCACACATGCAGGCGCCCTTTCTCTCTCTTTCTCTAAAATAAATAAATAGAATCTTTTTTTTTTAATGCCGTTACCAATACAAAGCAAAAACAAATCTGCAGAGTTTCTACTTCCACGAATGGCAAATCTGGAAATTCATCTAGCCCTCCCATTGAGGACAACTAAAAGAAGCAGATAAAACATTTAAAGATGAATAAATCTTAAAAGTATCAGAAATAACAAGATGGGAAAAATTATGAGACCAGAATCTGAGGAAGGCTAAGTGAATAGAGATGTCCAGATGAGCAATGCTATGTATCCGAAGCTACTCTTCCCTGATGGTAACTGTCAGTAAGGAAAGCCTCCAAAAAAAGAAAAAAAGAAAAAATGCTACTTTTCAAAGCCTGGGGTAGGGGAGAGGGGGAACCAGGACCTGGAGTCCAGCGCCCACCAGAAGAGAAGGGGATAGCCATAAAAAACCCCACACTTTGGGTTAGGATCACAACAGGAAAAATCCCAAGAGGAAGATTAACTATGCAGTGCTATTTATTTTTAAAGATTATAGCTTAGCATGAAATATCTCATTCCATGAAACTGGACTGAGATGAGCCCAGATAGTTGTTACCCCAATTACCTAGAAGACCAACCCTCCCTCCTCTAATCTCTGGAGAATAATAATATCTTCGGCCTCAAATGGATCCAAGAAATAATTTTTTAAATATAATGTCCAGTACATAATGGCGTATGAGACTAGATAACATGACTAAAAAAACTACCAGAAATAACAGACAACAGAAAGAGATCCACAGAGTCTACAGATACTAGAGTTATAAGACACAGGTTTTAAAATAACCATACTTGTTATACGAAAACAATGAATTGTAGATCACTACATCAAAAACTAATGATGTATCGTATGGTGACTAACATAACATAATAAAATAAAATTTAAAAAAATAAAATAAAATTTCATCTTCCTGCCCTCAAAAAAAATAAAATAACGATACTTACTTATGTTTGAAAAGACACTATTTCAACAGAGAATTGAAAACTATTTTTAAAAACAAAGATTAGAACTGTTAAATACAGTAATTAAAATTATAAGAATTCAATGAATAGGTTTACTAGCAGACTAGACTCAGATGAAAAGAGAATTACTAAACAATACCTAGAATGAAAAACTGAGGAGCCAAAGCTTAGAAAATATAAATGAGAAGGTGAAAAGACTTACAGGATAGAGAGAAGGTCTGACACAGGTGGAAGAGGAGTCCCAAAACTAGAAGAGCTAATAGGACAACAGACAATATTTGAAGAAATACTGACTGACTGAAAAACTTCCAGAACTGACAAAAGATATCAAGCCACAGATTTTTTAAGAAGTCCTGCTTTGAAAGTTGCTGAGAGTAGATCTTAAATGTTCTTACCTACCCAACACACACACACACACACACACACACACACACACACACACACACACACACAGGTAATTATGTGAGATGATGGATTTGTTAACTAACCAACTAACCTCATTGTGGTAATTATTTTGCAATATATACACGTACCAAATCATCATACTGTACATCTTAAGCTTACACAATGTTATATGTCAATTATAGCTAAATAAAACTAGAAAAAATAAAGAAAATAAAAATACAGAGTCCTGCTAACCCCAAGGAAGATAAATGAAAAGAAACACATTTCTATGCACATGTAAAATTTGTGTAAGATAAAAACAAAAAAGTATCTCAAAAACAAACTAAGAGGAAATACAAAAATTGATTAGCTTTAATGGAACAATAACTGTACTTCCAGCTGACTTCAACAGAAATAATATAAGCTGAATTACAATGGAATAATATTTTTAAAGAAAATTCCTACCAAAAGTATTTTTCTAAAATGGAGAAGAGGGCGCCTGGGTGGCTCAGATGGTTAAGCGTCTGCCTTCGGCTCAGGTCACGATCCCAGAGTCCTGGGATCGAGTCCCACATCGGGCTCCCTGCTCCTTGGGAGCCTGCTTCTCCCTCTGCCTCTCTCTCTCTCTCTGTCTCTCATGAATAAATAAATAAAATCTTTAAAAAAAAAAAAAATAAATAAAATAAAATGGAGAAGAAATAAGACATTTTCAGACACACAAAAATGTAATTCATAACCACAGAAATGCATTAAGGAAAATATTAAGGGCTAATATTCAGGTATGAGAAAAATGATGATAGATAAAAAATGAGACATAGAAAAAAATGAAATATTAAGTATGCGAAAAAATCTAAATACTGGCTATATATAATAACAATACTATGTCTTGTATGTTAAAAATGTGTATGTGTAAAATTGTAAAACACAATAAAAACATTACAATTTTAAATCAGAAGAGGCTAAATAAAGTTAAAGGGATCTAAGGTCCTTGCACTGCTTAGGAGAGAATAAAAATACTAAATAATATTAGATTTTGTAAGTCAAAAATGGATGTTTAAATATTCTGAGTAACTACTGTTAAAAAATGTGTATAACATATACACTACTTATATAGATTAAACATATACTAAAAATGTGTGTAACTTCTAAGCCAAAAAGTGGGGAGGGGCTGGGGTGTTAAATAATATAAAACTTATCAGCCCAAATGAAGATGGAATATAGAAGAATAGAGAACAGGCCGAACAAATAAAAAACACTGAGAAGTGGTCAATTTAAATAAAAATACATCAGCAATTGCTTTAAATACCTAAATGATCCATATGAAAGACAAACATCATCATATTGGAATTTAAAAAAACTATTTACAACTTATAAGAAATATATCGAAAATACAGGAATACACAATGATTGAAGGTTAAAGGCTAAAAAATGATACACTAAGGGATGCCTGGGTGGCTCAGTCGTTTAAGTACCCAACTCTTGATTTTGGCTCAGGTAATGATCTCAGGGTCCTGGAATCAAGCCCAGTGTCAGGCTCTGTGCTCAGCAGTGAGTCTGCTTGAGATTCTAACTCTCCCTCTGCCCCTCCCCCCTCACATGCACTCTCTTCTCTCTCTCTAAAATAAATAAATCTTTAAAAATAGTAAACAAATAAAGATACACTAAGTAAATGCTAACTTTGCCAAAGAACTGCAGGAGGCTTTTTTTTTTGGCGCACATAAAGCATTTATAAAATCCCATCACATACTAAGTTATATAATCATACACAAGTTTCAAAAAGTGTCAAAGGTCAATCAGGATACATACTCTGAATGCAATGCAGAAACCAGTAAAAATGCTGATGTGTTTGGAAATTTAAAAACCAATGAATACAAAAAAATAATTCTCAGGGAATTTTAAAAATACTTTGAAATAAGTAATGAACTATCACTATATAGCAGTAGTGCAGGATACAGCTTAAGCCTTGCTTAAAAACAAATTTAAAAATCTTTTTAAGCTCATATATTAGAAAAGACAGAGTGAGAAAATGAGATAAACATTAACCTCAAGAAGACTGGGGTGGGGGGGGGAATCAAGCTAAACCCAATTCCATAGGAAAAAGAAAGAAATAATAAAGATATGAGAAATAGCAAAAAAGCCAAAATTTCTCTCTCTGAAAAGACTAATTAAACTGATAAACCCATAGCAGGCCGATCAAGAAAAAAGAAGAAATTATTCTAAGTTAGCCTTGAAAAGGAGCTAACACTAGATTCTATAAATCCCCCACAGAAGAGAATAATACAAATTAGAACTAGATAGGAACTTCCTCAACATGAGAAAGGCTATTTATGAAAAACCCACAACTAACATTATACTCAATAGTGAAAGACTAAAGCTTTCCCCCTAAATTCAGGAACAAGACAAGGATGCCCACCTTTTCTACTTCTATTGAACTTAGTACTGGAAGAACTAGCTAAAGCAGGAAAAAGGAATATAAGGCACCCAAATTGGAAAGGAATAAGTAAAATCATTTTGGTTCATAGATAACATGATCTAATATGTAGAAAACCCAAAAGAAACCACACCAAAAAAAACCACAGGAGACAATAAATAAAATTCTGCCAAGCTGCTGGATATTAATTCAACACACAAAATGTGCTGAAAGTGTAGTGTATATTTCTCTATACTAGCAACAAACATTCCAGAAGGGAAATTAAGAATTCCGTTTAATATGGCATAAAAAATACTTAGAAATAAATTTAATCAAGAAGGTACAAGACTTGATACACTGAAAAATCACAAAACATTGCTGAAAGAAAAATTGCAGAAAGAAGGTCTAAGTAAATGGAAAAGATATCCTTTGCTCATGGACTGGAAAACTTAATATTATTAAAATGACAATTCTGCCCAAATCAATATACAAATTCAATGCAAATGCAATTCCTATAAAACTATTGCTTACCAAAGTAGAAAAATCCATCCCCAAATTTATACTGAATTTCAAAGGATACCAAATAGTCAAATCAATCTTGAAAAACAAGAACAGATTTGGAGGGATTCACACTTCCCAATATCAAAACTTACTACAAAGCTAACATAATCACAATGTATGGTTTGCTACTAGCATGAGGATAGGCAAATAGACCAATAGAACAGAACTGGGAGCCTAAAAATAAACTCTCACATCAATGGTCAGTTGATTTTCAAAAAGGGTGCCAAGACCATTCAATGGTGAAAGGACAGTCTTTTCAGTAAGTAGTGTTGGGAAACTGGATGCACACATGTAGAAGAATGAAATTGAACTCTTAGTACATAAATTCAAAATGGATCAAAACCTAAGTTTAAGAGCTAAAACTATAACCCCTTAGAAAGAAAAACAGGTGCTAATCATGACTTTGGATGTAGCAATGGTCTCTTAAATGGACACAGAAAGCAAATATGACACCAAATGCACAGGCAACAAAAGAAACAATAGATAAAATGGACTTCATTAAAATTAAAAACTTACGCATCACTGAATCCTATCAAGAAAGTGAAAAGATAACCCAAAGAATGGGATGACATATTTGCAAATCACCTGACATGGTTCAATGTGCAGAATATTTAAAGAATTCCTTTTTCTTTTTTTTTTTTTAAGATTTTATTCAATCGAGAGTGCAAGTGAAAAAGCACAAGCCTGGGGAGCAGCAGAGGGACAAGCAGACTCCCCACTGAGCAGGGAGCCCGATATGGGGCTTGATCCCAGGACCCTGAGATCATGACCTGAGCCAAAGGCAGACACTTAACCAACTGAGCCACCCAGGTGCCCCTTAAAGAATTCCTAAAACTCAACATCAAGACTTTAAAAGTGGGCAAAGGACTTAAATAGACATATCCCCCAAAAAGATATATAAATGGTCAAAATGACATGAAAACAGGCTCAATGTCATTTGTCATTAGGGAAACTGAAATGAAAATCACAAGATAATACTTCTCACCCATTAGGATGGCTGTAATTTAAAAAAACATGAAAAATAACAAATGTTGGTGAGGACATGGAGAAACTGGAATCCTTATCTACTGCTGGTGGGAATATAAAATGGTACAGCCACTCTGGAAAACAGTTTGGAGTTTCCCCAAAGAACTACCATATGACCCTGCAATTCCACTCCCAATTTTAAAAACAAGAACTCAAACAGATCTGTACACCAATGTTCACAGTAACATTATTCATAATAGCTGAAAGGTAGAAAAAATCCAAATGTTTGTTAATAGATGAACAGATAAACAATATGTGGCATGTATGAAAGATTATTCAGCCATAAAAAGAAATGAAGTTCTGACACATGTTACAACATGGAAAAAACACTGGAAACATAATCCTTAGTAAAATAAGCCACACGCAAAAAGGCAAATTTTGGTTCCACCTATATGTGGTACCTGGTGTCATCAAATTCACAGAGACAGGAAGCTGATTCCCAGGGACTGGGGGAGGGGAAAATGGGGAATTACCGCTTAATGGTACAGAGTTTCTGTCTGGAGTGGTGAAAAAGTTTTGGAAATAGATAGTGGAGATGTTGTGCAACATTCTCTGAACTGTACACTTCAAAGTGATTAAAATGGCGAATTTTGTGTTGTACATATTCTGCCATAATAAAAAAAGACATAATAAAAGACATATATCTATCCAATTCCACACCCCATGCAACAAAACATTTATTAGTTTCTTGAGACCCTTTCAATGTTATTTATGGAAATACAAGCAAACAAACCCTGTTATTCTAATGCCCATAGCCCCCCATTGCTTGAAAAAAAAGATAGCAAGTTTTCAAGTGTGTGCATCTTTCTTGTTTTATTGTGCACAATGTGCAGTGCTCACTCTATAAACATGAACTTTAAAGAGCAAACTAAATAACATACCTGTGCACAATAATGATTTCATTAATAATATTTTAATGAAAAAGAGCATAACCATTCTACCATACCTGGTTCATTTATTCTGCCAAACGTATGCCTAGTGTTGTGTTTTCTGGTCTTGAAACAGGTTTCACAAAAATCAAAGTCATCACAGTTCCTGCATTTGAATCTAGATCCATTGATAGGAAACATCTGACAGCCATCACACCTATTTTTAAAACAACCAGTGCGTTGATAAGAAAAAGATAACGTCATTTATTAAATTAAGACAATTTATTAAATTTAATTCCAAAGAAAACTATTCCTCCCAAACAAATCTAGCAATATAAAAATTAACTCACGTAACCCCAGGATGAACACTAGGCACCAACTCCATTTCTGACAACAGCCCAGTCCAGTGAGACTGCTGAGGAAAGTCGACAATGACATCTTTTCCATTTGCACTGAAAGCTAGGACACAATAGAAACTGCTGAAACATCTTAGTCACCAATAAAAGCCTAATGTTAAAAATTTAAACTATACCTAATCATATGATAAATATATTGTAGTTATTTACGTTTTACAAAGAGTAGTTCTCTTTTAGAGAGACATACTAAGATACTTACGGATGAACTAACACATGACCTCAATCAGGGATTAGCTTCAAAATAATCAAGGGAGGGAAACATGGATGAAACAACTTTGGCCAGGGGTTAACAACTATTAAAGCCAAGTGATGGGCACAAGGAGGTTCTTTATGCTATATTCTCTACTTTTGTATATGTTTGAAATTTTCCACAATAAGTTTGTTTCTTTTTTTTAATTACATCAAGTCAAAACTCCATTTAGTATCTTAGGAAATAAAAATCACAACAATAATGTTAAGAGATCTCTTGTCCTTTGGTGAGAACACTCTGCTACTCAAACATTAACTTTTGAACCAAGTTCTTATTTTTAAAATTTATGTGTTTTGACTTATAAAGCTTTTAAGAACCTCTTAAGTAAAGAAACATGTTAAAGTAAAATGTTAAATAAGCCATTTGTTCTTATGTAACTTGAGACATTCTAACACTCCCACACACTGGGGGAAGCACCACCATTATGGCCATTTCTAATCTAAGCTATTCAACTGTAAGAGTTTTGTACAAGGTTCAACAAAACAGGATCTCTTTATGGCCTTAAAAGAGTTTAAAGATAAAATAAAACCAGATGCATTTTAATTACTTCTCATGCAATTGTTAAAATGGACATAGGATAACTTTTAAAGTATACCATGTTTGATCTGAAATCTCAATAAGATCACATTAAATATAAACTGAAAAGAATTTTGTGTTTCCAGTTCTTAACTCACATTATTTGCACATTTCCATTTCTTAAATTTAGTCCTAAATTTTATTATAGCAGAAAGGAGAGAGAGACAGAAATAGTCCCCAACTGAGGGAGTCGGCCACTCACACATAGGCCATTTGGCAGAATGACAGAACCAGTTTACAGAACACCAACATCAAACAAGGTTACCCTGTGACTGTGACACATCAAGACAAAAGCAAAACCACTCTTTAGTCAGTCTGATCAAGTTCAAATCTAATCCAAAGCACAAACACAATCAGATACCCTCCCTAACCCCCAACGTCCCCCATCCTGGTTAGTATGAACAATTGCTTCCTTGCTAACCATTAACTCCATCCTAGCTCCATTTTTTTCCTGCCTTATAGATTAATATTTATTAAGATACGCATTCTTAGAATTACCCCACTCCTTTGAACCCTTCCCAAAATACCCAACACAAACCCCATTAGTCCTTTGTTATACCCACTTATGGAAACACCTCATTTTCCAGGGTATGCATCCTCCCGAGTGGTAATGAGTTAATAAACCTGACTCTGTTCAACTATAGGTGTGTTCCTGGACTAGAGAGCACTGACAAGCAAAAAAAACAATGCTATTTATATATTATAGGCTTTCTTCATACTTGTTTTTCTTGCACTTGAATGAAAAAATGTGAGTTTATTACATTAGCTGATGAAAAGCTAGTATCTGGAATTTTGTTGCCTGGATAATATTACCTTTCACAACCCCCACACTTTGATGAGTCACAGATCCCCACTTGTATTTTGGTGTGGTGACTGAGGCTTTGACGCGAACTTTATCACCAATCTTTATGTGAGATGGAGAACTTGGTGGAGGATAGCCTAGAGATTACAATAATAAGTAAACTATAATTAGTATTTATTCCTGAGAACTCTGTCTCTACTTAAGAAAAAGCAAAAGAACTCAAGAATGGGCTTACCAATAAGTTCCACATGAATATACCTAACCCAGTAAGTGCCTCCTTTCTGCTGCCAATCACACTGAACATTGAGGTCATGTAGTCCATCTCTATCCAATTTGATAACTTTGCCCACATCTCCTTCACACACTTCTTCATATGTTCGACAGCATCTAACCATCATTCCCACCTAAGATTAAAATTAAAATCCAATCCAGTGTATAGATGAAATGAACAATTATAAGTAGCATTATTCTCTAAGAAAGGATTTCCTCTAGCACCCAAAGTGTACTCTTAAAATCATTTTACACTAAAAGGAACCAGGGCTCTTTAGAAAACTGGCTGGCTGAAGGTCTGGGGCAGGAAATATATAAATGAACATGGATCAACTTGCGCCATAAAGCAAGGGAGCTCTCAAAGATCAAAGTGTTCATTCAAAAGAACACCTTGATCAATAGGACTAATGGTTGAAACACATCAAATCCTTATCAGCCAATAAATTCATCACAATGATAATAAGCAAAATTTCTTGGTCACCTTTGTAAGTTCCATGGCACCAATTTACCATTCTGAAAATTGATAAAGCAAAACTAAAACAAAACAAGCATTTATTCTGCCTTTCCTATATAAAATGTATTATAAAGAGTAACTAGAGTTGATTTAAAAAGAGTTCTTCAAAGAATAAACTCCAGCTAATAAATTTGGAAGGCATGACAAAGTTAGAAAACCACTATTGTGCAAGCCCTCATGATGAGTCTAGGTGATGACATGAATGGCTATCAAAGCACAAAAATGAACAATAGAGAACTCCTTAGCAGATGGAAGTACACTAAAAAGACCTAACCCACAACACTGCATGCTGGTCCATATGATGCATTCATGCCTAAGACACTGCCTGAGTCCAAGAGCTCCCCTCAACCCCACCAGACCTCATTCTGACTTTACAGGAAATGCAGAGGAGGGAAGGAGGAAGATGTGATCCAACAAAGTTTAGCCACAAATAAATGACATGAAAAGGAGAAAAAAAAGGGGGAAACTGTTCTAGGTTAAAAGACACTTCAGAAAGACATCACCCAAATGTAAGGTGTATGACCTTGTTTGATCCAAATTCAAAAATATTACTGTTTTAAAAAGCAATTTCTGAGAAAACTGGGGAAATCTGAGCAAGCACTGGGTATAAGATGATATTATGGAATTATTGTTTATTTTGTTACCTAATGTTAGGTAACAGTAATGTTGTTATGTTAAACAAATCCTTTATCAGGTTGCCTGGCTGGCACACCCAGTAAAGCATGGGACTCTTGATCTTGGGGTCGTGAGTTTAAGCCCCACACTGGGCATACAGCTTACTTTAAAAAAAAAAAAAAAAAAAGACAAATCCTTTATCTATTAGGATTACATATTGACATATTTACAGATGAAATGAGATGATTTCTGGGATTTTCTCTTAAGTATGCTAACCAGAAAAGAATTAAAACAAGAAAAGAAAGGATTTAAGATGCATAAAGGACTATATAAAGAGCCTAACTAGATTTTAAAAATTAGCTGGCAATAAAAATTGTCTAAGAAAAAGAAGCAAAAATAGATTTTTTAAGGGTCCAAATGGGGATAATTGAGAAGCACATATGTCTGTGCCATGTCGTTACGGACAAACCACCTTTTGCTCTCTAGCTCTGGCACCCCTTGTTCATCTTCTGTTCCTCTGTCCTCTACTCCAGTGACAGTGGCCTCCTTGCTGGGGGCTATGCCCTCCCCCAGCAGGCTTCTGACTTTCTAAGATGCTCGAACACTACTGACTGGAAACCTGAGTAAAGCTCCAGGCTAAGACATTTACTCACCTGAATATTCTCTCTCACATACACAGCATAATCATCATTACTCAAGAAATCAGCTCGTTTTTTGTACGTCTGGCTCTCTGTCACAACAGCACCAGTAGACTACAAGAGATAAATATTTTTTTTAAAAATTGTGAGCCAGATAAACCTACTTAAAAAGAAGTATGTGAAATCTTTAATATTAAAAAATAAAGTATGAAATATTATGCTGTATTTTCACTATAAAATTCTTCATTTTAAAAATATTAAACAATATAGTAAACAGAATGAATATGAAAAGCTAAAAGTGTGGAAAATTTGAGACATTGCCAAATTAATCCCATGAAATGATTTACTTAAATCAGAAGTCACTGTGTCATATAAAACATGCTTTTTAAATAAAGCATAGTCTAATGGCTACCCAACATCATTAGATGTTGGAACAAGGGTCTGCTTTAAAGCTAAAGTAATTAAGGCACAGAAAACCCAGTCAGCACTTAGCAGCTTCATTATGTGTGCGGAAGAACCGCAAAGAGGCCCCATGGAACAGCATGCAGGAAACCCAGAGCACAGATCAGGTTGACACAAGAGGTGGAGCAACCACACAGGAGGCACTGACCACAGCGTAGGCCAAGTCGTCCACATCTTCCACCACCTCCTCATCTGAACACTCCTCAGACCCTGTGTCTGCATCCGAGAGATCTGTGACCTGCACATCAGCATGGTCCAGCAGCCACCCAACCAAGGCCTCCACGCCTACAAGCAAGCACACAGTGCACCCACAGTGAGGATCCACAGCACCAGCCTGCCTGCAGGCTGCTGATGTTAGCATTTTAAGGTAAACCTACAAACAAATGTGTGGGCCACAGTAAGTGAAGCACCCACAAGGAAAACAATATACCTGGCAAGCCAGCAGCATTCCCAGAGGCACCAGTGAGTGACTTCAGCGCAAACTCTATGTTCCTTCTAGGAAATCCCATTTCCATGAGCTGAACCACAATAGGCAGAGCAGGGGCAGGTGACTGTTTGCGCTTCTTTGCTCTGACAGGGCGAACATGCTGTACAGGGACAGGCGTTGTGGCCTCACTGGAGCTGCAGTCTTCAAACACTGGGCTCGACGGGTGAGTAGACTCCACAGCCAAACACTGACATACAGCCAGAGCTGCAGCCTGGACAAATGAGAGTGGAGCTAGGAGGTTTATAAAAATCAAGAGACTGGGGTGCCTGGCTAGCTCAACTGGTAGAGCATGCGGCTCTGGATCATGGGGTCGTGAGTTCAAGCCCCACCTTGGGTGCAGAGCCTACTTTAAGAAAATAAATAAAAAATATTTTTTAAGAAAAGTCAAGAGTCTTAAGCAGTCTAAGAAAATGGAAATTACGAGCTTCTACTATGAAATGGCAGTACAAAAGTAGAGGAAACTCAGACTTACATGTGTTATTTTTAAATGAATGGATAAAATATGTTAACAAACAACAAAGACAACTTTCATAGTTTAATGCAGCGGAAAGATGTGATGGTCAAGTAACTCCTGCTTCATCATGCACAGCACCCAGTAAATTAGCCAATTATCAATGTAATTAAAGAAAACGTCACAGCCACTCTGAGTAGGAAACAAGCTGAGCAAGTTAAATGCAGAGTGAGTGGAGCTGGATGGGAAGGTAGGAGTCCCTGACCACCCCCCATGACCAGGCAGTGTCCACAGTCTCTTGCTCTTTTCCTCTGTAAGATAAGCCAGAGATGACATGGGATTCTTTCATGTACCATCAAGTCAACTCTCAGTGATTCACAGGTAAAAGAACCACTCTGAGTTAAACATGGTATAAAAAATAAGGGAAATAAGAAATACTGGGAAACAAATTACAATCAATCAATGAACGTATGCATTGCTGGGGTCTATAGTTGGGACTTCCCACCTCCAGTACATACAACCCTTTCCCTGAACTACTTGAAACTCTCTGCTCCTCATCTCCAGTTATTCTCATAGCGCCTAAGACTTGCTTTTTTTTTTTTTAACTGAGCATGTGAGGAAGAAATTAAGAAGAAACCAAGGACTCCCTTAGCCTTTCAGTGCTTAGGAAGTGTCAAAAACCAAAGGTTTGCTGTGAGGTGTGAATAACTCAGAAGTGACAGGCTTCATCCTAAAAGCTTACAATTCTAAACTAGACTGAGTTAGAAGTTCTGGTGATGGGGACTTAGGGTGCACTGGACTAAGTCTCTACTAATAATAACTATGAACCCTGAACAAAATATTTTCAAAAACTGTTTGAAGCTCCTGGAGAACAGCTAAAGCAATCAAAACTGGAATAGGTACAACCTTTGACCACAAGGGAAACCAGCATGCAAGCTGACAGGGCAGTGTTTATTAGACTACAATCAGAGGCTGGAATTCAGTCCTGCCAGAGCAATGAGAAGTGAGGGAGAAATCATAAAATATGCATACAGACTATCCCAAATTACTGACTGATTCCAAAACTGAGCATTTGTGGGACCCTGAAGAACCCAGCATAAAGGAAATGCTGGAAGGCTAGAGGGATTCTACAGCTACCCAGTGCTAGGGAGACAGTCTGAGGTCCCAGTCCAACCAAGTTAGATGGAGTTGGTCAAGGTGCAGAGGTTCCCACTGAAACCTCAAAAAAGATTCTAAATCCTATAGAATGAGAACACAGAAACCAGGTCTAGGTGCAAAACAAAAATAAACCACAACAAAAAAAGTCTAGAACCAAGTTCTCAAAGGATTGGGGAGAACTGTCAGGTAATGAACCATCTATGAGAATAAAATTCCACATTCTCCAGAAAACGTTGACAGAACACAGAGGCAATACAAAGTAACATGTGAAACTTCTGGAATACATTAACAACTACAGATATGTAAAGAAGCAGAACCAGTAACTGATTATAATCAAGAGAAAAAAACTGCCAATAGTAGCAGACTGACAGCTGGCCCAAGTGGTAAAATTACCAAACAAGAAATTTAACACAACTATCAGGAACATGTTTTAAATATACATACAGTAAAAAATACAGAGTGAAGAGATAACTGTCAGGAGAGCTTTACAGAACTATAAAATAAGGATCCAAATGGAAATAGGAGACCTGAAAATACAAAACAAAGAATTTCTTAGATGGCTTACAGCAGATTTAGACCCAACAAAGCAGAACAGCCTGACCCTGAAAACAGATCAATACAGTTAGCCAAGCTGATTAACCAAAAGAAAGACCTACAAAACAAACAGAAATGCATTAATCTTTCTTAGCAAAGAACAAAATGAGAACAGAACAGGAAAAAATGGTTATTAAGTTTCCAAATTTGGTGGGGGGAAAAATATCAAGCCAGAGATGCACATAACTTAAATGTACCCCAAGAAGATGAAGCAAAAAAATACATACACATCTTAGTCAAATTGCAGAAAAATAAAACAAACAAACAAAAAAAATCATGAAATATTAAATGCAGCCAAAGGGGGAGAAAAAGGCATTTCATACAGAACAATAAGAATGATGGTTGAGGGGCGCCTGGGTGGCTCAGTCGTTGAGCGTCTGCCTTCAGCTCAGGTCATGATCCCAGGGTCCTGGGTTCGAGCCCCGCATCAGGCTCCCTGCTCTGCAGGAGGCCTGCTTCTCCCTCTCTCACTCCCACTGCTTATGTTCCCTCTCTCACTGTGTCTCTCTCTGTCAAATAAATAAATAAAATCTTTAAAAAAAAAAAAAAGAATGATGGTTGAGGGGCTCGTGTGTGGCTCAGTCAGTTAAGTGTTTGCCTTCCACTCAGGTCATGATCTCAGGGTCCTGGGATGGAGCCCCACATCGGGCTCCCTGCTCACCAGGGAGTCTGCTTCTCCCTCTCCCGCTGCCCTTTCCCTCTACTAGTGCTTGCTCCCTCTCTCTCTGTCTCAAATAAATCAATAAAATCTTTAAAAAATTAAAATTAAAAAAAAAAGAATGATGGTTGAATTTCCATCAGAATCAATAGAGACAGACGAAACAATGAAAGATCTCTCTTTATGGGGAGCCTGGGTGGTTCAGTTGGTTAAACGGCTGCCTTCAGCTCAGGTCATGATCTCAGGGTCCTGGGATGGAGCCCCATATTAGGCTCCCTACTCAGTGGGGAGTCTACTTCTCCCTCTCCCTCTGCTTCTCTCTCGCTCGCACTCTCTCTCTCAAATAAATGAATAAAATCTTGAAGAAAAAAAGATCTCTCTTTGCTACAACAGTCCTTCTCAATTCTTAAAGGATAACTCTTGCATTTCCCTCTACATCTTTCGTCTTAACACTGGGCACCTCCCAGTGTGATTCCAGGTTGCCTTCTGTCCAATTCACTCTTCAATTGCTCTCAGTGTCCTCTTTTTATCTCTACAGGTGACCAGAAGCGCTGCCACACTGTAGCCACTTTAACCTGAACTCTCATCTTAGTGGTTTTCAGACCTAACAAGTAGTTGGCATTCAGACCGCACTGCTCCCTATCCTCATGCCCAACATTTCTTGCCTTCTCCCTTTGCACTCCACCTTCCTCCCACCAGATTGCTGTCAGCCCTCCCATCGAACTGATGCAGCTGCTTCCTCACTCCCTTAACTCCCTGCAGTCTTGGTCTCTGAGGATTTCTATTAGGGTATGTTCCGCCTGCCATATTGAGCACTCAAGGTTTTGTTTTTGAGAGTTTATCCAGAGTTTTTTATATATTACATAGAAAGAAGGATTTTTATTTTTTTTAAAAGATTTTATTTATTTATTTGAGAGACAGCATAAGCAGGGGGAGAAGCAAAAGCAGAGGGAGAAGCAGATGCCCTGCTCAGCAGGGAGCCTGATGCAGGCTCGATCCAGGACCCCCGAGATCATGACCTGAGCCGAAGTCAGACACTTAATTGACTAAAGCTACCCAGGTGCCCCAAAAGAAGGATTTTTAGAAACATCTAATCCTTCATGCTGCAGGCCATGAAAATCCACAATACTCTTAGACCTGGTCACATGTCATATTTCTTTGGGAACTTGCCCAAAGCCCAAGCCCCAAGTTACACTGTGCAGCACATGTGCTCTGCAACAGGGCAAGGACTGCAAGCCTGGCAGCAACAGGGCATGCCCAAGAAAGCCTTTGGAGTGAGTGGAAAAAACCTGCCAGTGTAATATGCCTAGGTCTAATGGGGCTCCTTCAATAACAATATTTCCTAGAAAAAGATTACGCCATAACTATTTGAGCATCTGACCCATGTTGAATCTCATTAACTTTTTCAAATAATTCACACATATTCAAAATAAAGTTAAACTTCAGCATGCCTGGGTGACTCGGTTGGTTAAGTGTCTCTTGATTGTAGCTCAAGTTATGATCTGAGGGTCGTGAGAGCGAGCCCTGCATCAGGCTCCGTACTCAGTGCAGAGTCTGTTGTCTCTCTACCTCCCCCGGCTTGCTCTAGACTCTCTCTCTCAAATAAATAAAAATAAATAAATAAATAAATAAATAAATAAATAAATAAATAAAATCTTAAAAAAAAAAATAAGGTTAAACTTCAACTCATCCATCCTCTAACTAGTATTATAATGCTCTATGACAAACATGGTTAAAGCCTAACTAGTAATAAGAATTATTTTGGCATATCGTTTAAAATTCAGAATATATCCTTAAGAAAACACACATCTAGGAAAAATATTGTTCCCAATTTAATGTAACAGATTAAAATTGCCCAGGCTATTACTGTACCTCTAGCTCCTGTTTGTCAAATATGGCCTTCACTGGAGATGGCTGGGTGGCCGAGGCCAGTAACTGCTGCAAGAGGATCATTGGAGGCTGCGGCCCTTCAGGAGACATGTCCCCAAGGTCAGGGGATGCAGCTCCTCCATCATCTGCATTTAAAAAACAAACAATATGAGTAAATTATATTTCAACTTCTAACATCTCTTCACTATTAAAGATAATGCATTAAACATGTTAAACCGAATAAGATCTCTACATCTTCAAGCACTGGACCATCAAAATCTTCAAGGCTCAGATATCAAAAACTAGTCTCTAAAGAATTTTCCACTCCCTGCTTTTTGGCATCTATCCTTTGTTAGTTCATGTGTCTCTTTAGAACAAAAAAAAAAAAAAAAAGCTACCTCTCAGATTTCTGCCTTTGGCCCAGTTCTTACACCTTCTCTTTCTTGGTGCACACTCACTGCTTCAGAAAGCCCCCCTTCTATGGACACTCCCAAGTTTGTATTTTTAGCGCTGGCTTTTCCTGCTAACCCTGTTCAGGCCATAAATTGACACCAATTCCAAATATGTTGTGTAGTCAGGGTAACATCTTTTTGTCTGTTTTAATCTGAGTAGCTTTGGGTGAAGCATTTAGCACTTCCTGTTTGCCCCAGGCCCACTGAGTCCCACTGCCTCAAGCCCACTCACCATTTGAGTTTGCTGGCTGGTTGGTGACAACTTCAACTAATCCTCTAGATCAGGGGTTGGAAAATCTTTCTCTTGAAGGAAGAGTAAACAATTCAAACTTACCAGCCACATGTCTATCACAGCTACTCAACTCTGCCACTGCAGAGTGAAAGCCACCTAAGATGACATGTAAACAAGCAGGCATGGCTGGGTTCCCATAAACTTTATAAAAACACGTGGCCATGGTAATTTGTCAAGCCCTGCTCTACACAGCTCTGTCTGGAGCCCCTACTCTGTTCCAAGCATGGGATAATAACCCTGATTCAGTGTCTTCAGAGCTACTCATCAGGGTGACCAGAGAACAGCCAATCCAATTCCCTGGGCTCTGGTTTCCTGATCTTCTACAATTGTGGATTATCTTTAAGGTCCCTACTGTCTAATACAGAATAAATCTACATTTTGATTAGATTTATCTTATACTCAGCACATTAAAATTAAATTCACAATACCCTCTTAGGATTAAGAAACAAAACAAAACACCCCAAACTCCACTGTACTTCCTAATTTTTGTCAAAGGCACACCCCTCTGCCCTCCCTGTAACTCAAGCTTGAAACATCAGCCATCTTTGACTTTTCACTGGTTTCCCATGTGGTTATTATCGAAAAGACTACACTGTTAGTGTCTACTGGAACCTTCTTTCCATTTTTCATGCCTTCCCCCAGAAGACACCTTATCACTTGACAAAAAAGCAATTCTCATTTCCATGGCCTTCGTTTTTCAAATACTCCTATACCTCACTAGAAGATTTATCATCCTGAATATCAGTCCTTACCATGTGGGTCCTCACTGCAAGCTCTAAATCAAAGTTTCACCCTCGTATTCAAGGCATTCTATCACATGAATTCAGCTGACCTCTCCAGCTTTTGGCCCACATTCATCAATAAACCCTGAGCTCCTTGCAAAGCGAAGTACTTCCACACTCACCCATATACTCACTGCTATGTTTGTGCCCCTACCGTCTCTTCCACCAGGACACAGCTTCCTCATCATGCTGTACCTAGGGTTTGCCACACCCTTCAAAAGCTGCCCTCCCCAGCCCTCAGCCACCAATGTCCCCAAGACACCTGTGGAACTGCAATTACACATTTCACAGGGCACTGGCCTCATACCCTGCACAGAGCCATCTGCATTCATTTTCTCTTCTCACTCTGACCCCAGAGAGTTTGGGATCATAAACAAGGACTACCTTGCTTCCCATAATACTTTAGCACATGTCTTTTAATAGTAGATAATCAAAAAAATATTTTATAACTTTGGGGGTTTTTCCTATTCTAAATGATATAAGGCTATTCTAGAAAACTGAATATAGGAAAGTATAAGGAAAATAAAGGCAGCTGAAATTCCACTGTCAAAATGTAGTAAGCAGATGAATCTATGGCATATCTACAAAGAGATATACATAGCAATGTGCTTTTTTATTTATTTTATCATTTTCACGTTCCCATGGCAATGAACATATATATGTATCATCATTGTGAATGATGCCATGGTATTCCACTGTGCAGATACACCACTCAATAATGGGCATTTAGGTGTCTCCAGTTTACAACCTAAAAACAATACCATTAAAGAAGCCATAACGAGCCTCTGTAAACACTTATCTTCATGCCTTTTCATGTGATAAATTCCCACAAGATGACTCACAGGTCAATGGAGAGATACAGAGAACAGAGAGATACAGATAATAGCTGTGTATGTGTGTGTGTGTATATGCATTTTAAAGGGTAACATTTCCTCAAATGCCCATTAGGTGGTTGTACCAACTTAAATTCCCACTAGCAATATGTTAAAGCAGTACTATTTTATATGTTTTATTTATAAACCCCCTGAGGGCCTTATTAAAATGCAAACTGATTTCTTAGGTCTGGGGTGCAGCCTGAGAGTCTGTGTGTCTAACTTGGTCCTATGTGCCATCAATGCTGCTGGTCCATGGGCCACACTTTAAATAACAAAACAGGAGAGCACTGTTTTTCCTCCCTTCCCACCAGATCCCCTCAATCTTTTGTCTTTTAAGACAACGACACTGTCATTTGCACTTCATCGATTACTGGCCAGGTTGCACATCTCTCTCATATATTTAGAAGCCATCTGTTTTCCCTTTTACAGACTATTTATTCATGTCTTTTGCCTGTTTTCTATGGGAGTACCTGCCTTCCTTACAGATCTATAAGAGCTTCCTTAAAAAGGTACCTGTATGAGCAGCTGTGACCTCCTGAACAGCTGGCTGAGACAAGATCTGCCTGAGCTGGTCCTGGTGGGAAAGCAGTGCACGGCCCGCCTTCAAAATGTACAGTTTTAACTGCTGGCACCTCAGCAGATCCAGGTCTACTTGTCCTGTGGGAGAAAAGGACTCAGCGGGAATGACACACCCTGCTTGCGCTCTTCTCACCAGCTGTATGGCCTTGGGGAAGGTGTTCTGCTTCCCGTACCAAAGTGCCATGGCTGCAAAGTGGCATAAACAATGCCCTGCCCTGTGGGAATTAGCTGGCCATGCCAAATACTGTCAGTAATGAAGGACTTGTCTTTCCCAGTGTTTTGACTAGTGCTTCTGGATAAGCATCCTCTACCTCCCCCAGGTCTTCCCCATTTCCTGCTCCCCTTGTAGCTACTTTCATGGGTTAGGGTGAGAATTAAATGGTTTAACACAGTTAGATCCATGTTAGTTATTATTAGTATAATCAAACGTTTCCCACATTGCTGAAATTTCAACTAGATACCTACGTCACAAACAAAATAGTTTCACCTTTTCTTGCCCAGACTCCTCCAAGACAGTTTTGTCGGATACTCACAACACACAGTTCTCTAACTCAACAAGATCATGGCACTTTCTGGAGTCTTATCTAAACAAATGACTGCAGTGGTGCCTGACAGCCGACTGAGGAGGAAACGAAGATAGCTGCCACAAAGATGCAGGTAGACCACAAGAACAGCTGGACTACAGTGGTGGCAACAGGATTCCAAGGCAGGATATGTTGGAGGCCATAGAAGGCAGCATAGCAATGCGGGATGGAACAGGATGGAGGAGCATCAAGCCTGACTGCCTGGCAAACAGGTTTATTCACTGTGATAGAAATGGGGACCAAAGGACAAGGTTAGTGGAATTCTGAACGTGCTGTGGTGTACATGCACGCGGCCCTCCAGCCAGAGATGTGAGCTGGATACCCAGAGCACCTTTAGGTGCTCACTATCATATACGCTACAGCAGCAATCACAGGAATAGGGAGAAATGGGTGAGAAAACTCAGTAAGAGCGGGCACAGTGAGCCAGAAGTTACGGAGAAAACCGTAAGAATTTCCAATATGCAAAGAATTAGTCAGGGAGAAGAACTCTCAAAGAACATGCAAGCGACAGTGTAAGGAAAATTAAGGGAGCACTATTTCAGACCAAAGGAAGGAAGGCACAGGTGACCTTGGTCTTAGCCCAACGTCCACAGATATGAAGTAAGTAAGGCAGGTCCAAACATGCAGACCTTACTGGGTCTGGTGGTGATGAGGCTAAGAGCAAAACTCCTAAAGGGCAATTGGGCCAAAGGGCCATGGCTGGGGGGTTAACAGGGAGGGAGAGAGAACACAGATTCCTCTTCAAAAAGCTTGTTCAGAATACATACTGGCACTGGAAAACAGGCTTGGGGGGAAGCCTGGGGCTCTTCAGGGGCCGCTCCCACCATGCTGTCATTCTTTATATTACACACTCTTATCACCACATTCAAGGTTTCATGCCCACAGTAACTTAACAAATGGTCAACCCACTGGAACCCAAAGACTTTGGCAGTGGCAGGAACTTGCTCTGACAAAATGACAAACATTGTCCTAACAATGCCAGTTAAGACTGTAGCTATTCCATCAAGAAGCACCATGTACTGACCTAAAAAACCCTGTTTAGGTGATTTCTTTACTTTATGCTTTTCCAATTTGCTTCCAGCGAGGTTTACCAACTGAGCCCAGACAGACAGCATCGGCTCTGTGAAGGGCAGGTTGGTGACACTGAATGCCACGGCAGGGAGCTAAAGCAAGAACACAGAAACCTTCAAAGTCTGTCCAATGAAATGAGCAAATGAAATGTTCTGAAAATTATCATAACCATGAATCTTAATTCTGAAATTATCACATATATCCATAAGTCTTCTTATACCTGAAAATAATCACTTTAAAAGATGACATTAAAGGCAAAATAGAGATTTATATGTATAGTAAACATAACTGATTTTTTCTTTTACAACTTGTCAACAATAATTACATCAGGGTGGTGATTATTATATTCTTAGGCATTTTCTATGTGTTTCAAATTTTCTACAACATGCATACCTTCATTTCTGTAATAATCAAAAACAGTATTTTACAGGAAGATAGTCTAATCACACTGAAGTAATATAAATCACTCACTTTCCCTGTACATCCCTAATTCACAGATTTAAGATGACAGTAGCCGCTAGTACATAAGTTATGTCACTCAACATAATTAATAAGCATTTTCTACATGATGAAAGGTCATTTTTTAAGGAATCATCTTTAGGTTTCTTTAAAAATTGAGTTGTTCAATAAAACATAAACTTCAAATTTTGCATTTTAAGATAATTAAAACTAACAAACACAGCTTCAAGTACCTTCTATGTTGCTAATGCCCTTTTATGTCTCTTGCAGCTAAAATAAGACATGAACTACTAATCCATGTAACAGCATGAGATAGGCCTTATTTATCACAGGGGCACAAAGCGAACAAGAGAAGATAGACAGATGGCTTTCCACAAGTTGCATAGCTTCCTAGATGGAAGACATGAACTATGAAAATCAAGTTCATTCCAGCACTGATGGTAGAACCCAGTTCTAGTATAAAACTCCTCTGCCTTATTACCAAGTAACTGAACACAAGTTCACCTACTGGTTTCAGCTGATTCAATGGGCAAACACGACACATCCGCATGTCTGAGAACTGTACAGTGATTCTGCCCTTTGGGGTGATGCGAGTCACTGTGCCTTCTCCAAACTCATCATGCATGACTTGTCCCCCGAGGCGCAGGCGACCATCGATGCCTCCGATCACAGCCAGGACTGCCATGAGGCCCCCCACCTCAGGGTTTTCAGAATCAGGAAAGTAGTCCTCTAACAGGGCCTAATGCAGACAAATAGCCAGATTGAAGAAGAGAGCCCAGGGTGCTGCCTGTTTCTTACACATTTACAGCTAAGCCAAGTTCATTTTTATACTAGTTTCTTCAATAGTTATTTCTAGTAAAATATATTTTAAAATGTCTTTAAACAAAATACATGTCACTTAAAAAGATAAAGTTTAAATTGACATTTTACAGAAAAAAATGATCAGATCTGAAAACACAGCACCCACCCCCTCTGACGGCTTTCCTGTGCAGCTGCGGGTGACGGAATGCAGCTGAGAGTTGATGTACTTGTTTATGAGTCCATTCCACTGACCCAAGGAGTGAAGTGTGCGGAGCAGCGCCACCACCTCTTCTGCCAGGGTGCTGCTATGGGTGGCAGTCAGGGAGGCCTGCGGGCGTGCCCTCCGCCGCCTCAGAGTAGATTCTGAAATAGACGTATGAGAGAGGAGCTACATGGTGCCCTGCTCACTTAACCAGGACACAAATAAGGAGAGCTGCCCACCTCTGAGGAATGGGATATCTGAAGAACAGGTGGTAAGCAAGCTGCCCAGGAAACCAAACAGCTTTTCCACAAGGCATTTCATATCCCTTGCCCTTTCGGTCTTGTCCCATGATGGAAGCACTGCTTGCAGTAAATGCACAGCTAAGATCTGATAAAAGACAATTTAAAATGGCAAACATTAAAGAAAACTACTGTGATTTTAGGTTAAGAAATAACAGATTTTTACTTTCTTTTTTTTGTTCCTATAATGCAATTAATTATGTGAAAATTCAGATATCCATTGTTTTACAACCAGATAATTACACCCAAGTTAATTAAAGATACAGATTATCAGGGGTTATAAAAAGGTACTTTACAGATGCGGGTATTTATTTCATTAAAAAGTAATTCTTTTCAGCTTAGTTCTTCTAAAGAGAATTATACTACAACTCCTATGAAGCCCGTAAGAGCAGATGGTAGGATTTATCACTTCAAAGACAAGTAAGTCAACTACAGTTTAGCAATTTAATCAATTTAAAATAATCAAAAACTTCAGCCCCTTGCACTAGAAAATCTACTTTGGGTTGGTTCCAGTTCTTTTCTACACTCATTATTGAGTACAGATACCTAATTATAATGACTAGGAGCACTGGTATCTTGATGCCACCTCTTAAGGGGGTCATACAGTCCCAAAACTCACACTGAGCAGGATCAGCCCAGCAGCACAATTACCTGCCGCTGCAGGGAGGCGGCGGTGAAAGGTGCATGTCCCTCCACGACCTTCATGAGCAGGGCAATCCACTGTGGGGAGCTGAGGGCAGCACACATGTGTGGCGTGAGCGCAATGCTCCGCACGAAGCCCAGCGTGCACCAGCTCCGGTGCTGCTCCCGGCACACCAGCCTGTTTGGGGAAGCTGCCAGAGTGAAACAAACTAGCTTGGCACCAAATTTCTAGAAATAAATACTCAGTAGAATCTACACTTTTAATTTACCTACCATATTATTTTCAAAAATAACCTACTTTACAAATATATTACAATTTCACTCATTCAAAGTGAGAGCAGTGACCCTGCAGTTAGCTCAAGGAACACTTTAAAACACTCTTAAAACCTTTAAAGTACATGAGTAACTCAAACCAGTTAAGAAGTTTCATGTATTTACTATTTCTAGACAGTAAGAAAATGACTCACTATTCAAATAGCAGTTACTAGTAAGAGTGCATCTTGTATATTTTTTATAACCTCATGTGTTTTAAATATTTCCCATGATCTTGTTTACATTTAATCTGCACCACAAATTTCCAATCCAAGTTTAAGAAGTCTGCATTAATAGAACAAGACTAGGAGGCTTTCGTGAGGTTTATCTAATTTGACTGACGCAACTGACCCTGTCTGCTCCTCCTGGCTTCCAGGTCTCCGCTCATGGGCACCCCAGGGCTTCCACTCTTTCCTGGCAGAGGCCCGCCTGCCAGGACCCAGCTCTCCTGCTCTCCAGGCTCCCAGGGGCACAGCCTTCAGACACATGTTAATGCCTGCCCTCAATCACACTCACACTCACAAACACATTGACTTTCACACAGTCACACCCTACCACAATCACACATGCTCATTCTCATAGTCACTGATACACTCACACACACTCATAATTATTCATAAACACACCCAGCTACTCACATACATTCACACTTACTTCCACTTCATGCTCACACCCGTAGTCTCAGTGACAAACTCTTCGCTCACTCACACTCAGACTCACTCACATACTCACAAGCACTCTCACACTTAAACACACACTCACTCCTCCCACTTCATCAACTCATTCTCTCCACTCTTAAACACATCCACATTCACACACAAACATTTCAATGGGTTGAACTGTATCCCCCAGAATTCGTGTTCACCCAAAAACCTCAGAATGTGACCTTATTTGGAAATAAATTCTTTGCAGATGTACTTAAGATAAGGATTGAGATGACACTGTACTGAGTCAGGGTGGACCTTAAATCCAATGAGTCTTTTAAGAGGCAGAAAAGAACGCAAAGAGACACATGGCAGTCCTTTGTGCGAAAATGAGGCAGAGCCTGGAGTGCTGTGGCCTCAAGCCAAGACAGCCTGGAGCTACCAGAAGCTGGAACAGACAAGAAAGGATCCTCTCCTGAAGTCTCTGCAGGGAACGCAGCCCTGCCAAAACCTTGATTTTGGACTTCTGGTCTCCAAAAATATGAGGTTCCATAATTGTTAAGGGCTGAACTGTATCTTCCCCCTCCAAAAGCAGTATGTTGAAGTCCTAACCCCTTGTATCTCAGAATGTGACTTATTTGGAAATGAGGCCATGGAAGATGTAATCTGTTTAGAAGAGGTTAAACTAGATTAGGGTTGGTCCCTAATCCAATTATGACTAGTGTCCTTATAAAAGGTGAGATTTGGGGACACACACACACACACACACACACACACACACACACACACACACGTGAAGATGACGGCAATAATCTACAACAAAGGAATGCCAAAGATGGCCAGCAAACTACCCCAAGTTAGGGGAGAGGCCTGGAACAGATCCTTCCCTCACAGCTCTCAGAAGGAACCAGCCCTGCTGACACCTTGATCTTGAACTGCTAGCCTCCAGAACAGGGAGGAAAAAAACTTAGGCCACCCAGGTGTATGGTAGTTTCATGTGGCAGCCCAAGCAAACCAACCAAATTTGCAGTAAGTTGTTCTGACTGCCCTAGGACATTAATACACATGCAGACTCATACACATACACACACCCAGACACACACACACCAAATTCATAGCCCCAGTACTCTGTAGGCCCACAACTATTCATTGCATACATGTCTTGTCCGTCGTTCCACTTTCCACTAACATTCGCAGCAGTCCACACAGGGTCTTGGTGGCTTCACTCTGCATGATTTCAGCATGGACTCCAGCAGAGAGACAAAGAGTTTGCAATAAATTAACAGTACTGGTAAGCATCATTGCAGTGGGATGAATATTCCTTTCAATTTGTTCAGCTTCTGGAAAAAAAGTATCAAAATAAGAACCTATACTTCCAAATAGAAGTGGAAAATGTCCCTGCATGTAATTTAAGGGATTTTAATAACCCAGTCTTTTAAGGAATTTCATATCACAATTTTTACTGTGGAAAGGAAAATAGCTCTTTATAAGAAAAGATGGAATTCACAATGCACTAAATACCCTAATCACCTCTGTCCCCACTTTCCTCAAAGAAAATAAGCCTTCTAAATTAGAGTTTACTTTTTTAAAACAATCTCTGCACATAGCTCAGAAGCACTAAAACAATCTCAAGGATTTACTCTTTTAGAAAGACAACTTTCCAAATGTCAAGAGCTGCTTGCTGATAAGCTAACTATGCCTTGGATGAAGATGGAAGTGCCTGTGCCATGAAGGGGAACCAGAGGCTCGTGTGAACCAAGGCACTGACTTTCTGACAAGGAGGCATGTAACAGCAGAACCACAGTTCTTACCCTGACTTCTCTGAGTGAAAACAAAACCAGCCCTGACCATCTATGTGCGACTCCAGGTTTCACATGTGGTACTCCCAACAGCCCCAAAAGGCAGGCATCATCTGTTCACATCTGAGGGGGCCTGCACCCTCACAAGCGACATGGATGGAACACAACCTTTTCCACTCTCCACACCACCCATTCTCTACGGAGCTCAGCCTCTCAGGTTTCCTCGCCTGACCATACAAACCACTTCCAAAGCCTGACCATGCAGTGCATACAGCCATCACCTGAGCCCCAAGAATCAGCCCTAGCCTCCTGGACAGTCTCACCGAGACCAGCTGTGGGAAGCTTCATTCATACATCCCAATGTCTGTTGGACACATCTAAAAATGTCATGAAGTCCTCCTCCCACAACCTTGGATCTCCTTAGATAGGATTTAACTTTCTGGGTTCACTCCAAATTCTCACCTCTGGTTTCTTTAAGGCAATACAGTAGTGACTAATCCACATTATTCCTAGTCCACCAGGCACTGGCTCACTACCTCACACACAGGCTCAGAGCCAACCAAGAAGGTCCACCAGAGGTAAAGAGAGAGCAAGCCCTGCACTGCCAAACCCTACTGCACTGTCCCCAAAGGGAGCAAGAGAGTCAAATCCAGCTAGGTTGCCAGTTACCAGAGCCATGCTTTTAATTCCTGCGTAAGAATCACCTGGAACTTATTTAAACTGAACCTTCAGGGGCAAGTCCAAAACTACAGACCACGGTCCACAGCTGAGTCCTGACACTGTTCTCATTCCCAGATGAAAAGGATGGCCAGCTGCCATTAGCACACAGCTTGCCAGGTTGCCCCACACTAAACAGCCCCAAACACCGACCAGAGTCATCCTCTGTGTCCGAGTCCTCTGCTGAGGGCTGTGTGGAGGCCGGCAGCTCTGCCAACTTGAGGTCATACTTCCCCTCCTTCCCCATCCTGTAGGAGTTGGTGCTGCCCGTGTCCCACTGGACCCTGATCCATCCGTCCTCTCCCAGTTCACCAATCACACGGCCAAGACCAGGAGGAGGTCCATCCTGAGGAAGCCAAAACAAAGATCAGTTAAGAAGGTATATGCCTGTTCTGTCACACAAATGAAGCCTGTAAGGACTGCTATGTTACTCTGCACAGACTCTGTGCCCACAGACTGCTCCAAACCCACCTGCGACATGCACAGCTCACACATCATTACCTTAAATCAAACATCAGGAAATAACTTGCTTATGCTCCTTTACCAAAGAGTTAAGTAGGAAAAGTATCACTCAATTACCACCCTCCCTAAACCAATGCAGAGATGAGGCTTTCCCCAGTCTAGTCCTGGTGCCCTGTTCCTTGGCTCCTTCAATCTCCCACAGGGCTTCGAAAGACCTGAAACCTGAAACAGGCACCTGCATCTCCTCATTTCCTCTTATTCTTCAGTTTCCCTCTAGAACCTAAAGTGGAAACTCCGTCTCTCATTTCTATGAGTTAAAGCTGTTTTCAGGATGCTGCTACCTGTTCCAGGACACTTCTGAGATGACTCTGATGAGGCCCATGCTTAAAAATGAGGTTGAGAAAACCAAGAGATGACAAGAATACTACCACACTGTAGGAAGGTGAGCACTGTCCTTCGCTAGTGACTACAGTAATGACAGAGATACCAGCCCCCACGATCTCTACCTCGTGAGCCCTGACAGAGCTTGGGAGTGGTGTGCTACAAGGACAAACAGAAATGGCCACTGCCCAACTGGCACACCTAAAACTGCAAGGTTGGGGCACTTAATGGGCACATGACCATCAGCTCCCAGAGGCAGCACCTGGGTTTTCCTGCCTCACAGTGTTCAGGACACTATTACTAAGATGCGGTTTGCTCTCTCCTGTTTACTCTTGCTCCTACTCTGGGCTGCCCCTCAAACTGAGCCCATGCCAAGGAGTTTTCTGAAAACAGCTGTCACCCTTTGAAGACCTGATCCTACTTGAGATGTCCCTACACCCACTGTTTCTATTTGTTTTGACTCCATTCACCTGCCCAGGAACTAACTACATCACCAACTACATCATCTGTCAATTGCATAGGCCCTAAGTTAAGGTAGTTATTTATTCCAATTTCCACCCACTAATAACATGCAAGTAAAGATGGTAACTAATGTGTGGCTAACGTGTTTCAAAATCAAATCTAAGTACCTGATCACCCCATTTCCAATCAACACCTCTCATGACCCTGGTTCCAATCTTCATCATGGCAGCCAGTTCTGGCCCTGAAACTGGAAGCTGCACCGGAGCCGTTTCCTTCCTTGTCTCTTCCAAAACTGTAGCAGAAGCTCCTCGGGCAGAAGCATTCAAATCCTCTTCAACATTATCACAACTAGGACCTATCAGAGCATCAAATGCAGCAGCTGAACTAATAAGTAGTTACAACTTCCTAATCTTAATACACTTTTTCAAAACTTAGTAAGTACTGATGAAGATAATTTTGAAGATTCTATAGTGTATACTGTATTATCTTTTCAATACAATAAATATCATTAAAGATTTATTGATGAGAATTTAAAATGGTAAAGGGAGAACCAAGTATAGAAATATGTATCAGAAGATATAAAAGATATAAAATGAGCAACAGAGACATTTACTCTACTTCTAGAAATTATGCCCCCCTCCAAAAAGAAAAGCAAAATGATTAAGTTAGAAAAACACTCATCACATATTCTTACTAGAATAGAAAAACAAAAGATAACCACATAAATGTCTAACAATGAGAAACTAACCAACTTTAATTATGGTACCATGCAGAAAAGAGCTAAGAACAGCAGGCCTGATACTGCTGTCCTTAGGAAGGGCTGCTTGCAAGGCAGCCCTCAGCTGGTGTCTGGGAACCTGGATTTCAGGAGGGCTCCTACCCTTCCCTAACTGGTAAGAGGCCTCTCTGTGCCTAAACTGTTTGCAAAATGTGGTCTCTGCTGAAACCTGCTTCCTTCTGGGGGTCTAGAACTTGCATATGTGCCAAGCCCCAGTGCAAACTCTCTGAACTTTCCAGGTAGACAACATTTCACACATGTAGTCACAACTCTTTGCTGAGAGAATTAAGTTCATCCTGTGTGACTCCACTAGGAGAGGACTCATGTCAGTTTCTCCCAGACATTTCCCATGTGCCCTTCCCTTCAGTGATTTTGCTTTCTAGTCTTTCACTATAGTGAATCTTAGCCCTCAGTGTGACTATATACCAAGTCTGGTGAGGCCTCCTCACAAATTACTGAATCTGGGAGTGGTCTTAGGGACCCTGGCACAGGAATGGCAGCAGTAGGATTCTCTAGAACAACCCTAACTTGCTGAAATATTGCAAAAGGACTGTTTGGTAAAAGGAAGAATGAAGGGGTGGAGCATGATGAATATTTGGTCCCTGATTGCTGCGAAATCGTCCACAGTATAAAACAGAAGTTGAGCTATCAGCTACAAGAAGTAAAATTTAGGGCGCCTGGGTGGCTCAGCTGGTTAAGTGACGGCCTTCAGCTCAGGTCATGATCCTGGACTCCCGGGACCAAGTCCCACATCGGGCTCCCTGCTCAATGGGGAGTCTGCTTCACCCTCTGACTGTCTCCCCTCTCATGCTCTTTCTCACTCTCTCTAAAATAAATAAATAAAATCTTCAAAAAGAAAAAAGAAGTAAAATTTAGAAACAGATTTTAAAATAGTAAATTTAACCCTATGAGTCAGCATGCTGGATCCCCTTGGCTGCTTTTGGCTTTGCTGGCTAATGTGAGGGGGAAGAAAACACAGCCCTAGTAACTCCTTCAGTCTTTGTTTGCTCCTCCAAGGGGGAGGAAAAGGTGCCCAAACATTTCCAAAGGTGGACCTGGGTGCGTCAAAAATGTACAAAGTTAATGATCCTCTCTCCTCCAAAATGGAGAAAAAAAGGTTATTCAATTCCCAGGGCTGGAGCAAAGCTTTAGATAAAGTAAAGCTTTTCCCCAGTTTTAGTGGGGCAAAAAATATTCTTTTCTTCAGCCCAACCCAGTGGTGCCTCAGTGAGGCCCTAAGAAGGGCAGAGGTTGCATTCCAGCTAGGATCTCCCCTGGCAGCTATAATGTTAACCCTGCAAATGCCAAATTTACTGCAAAGGGTTTGAATACATTTGCAATAAGGAAAAAGGGGATCTTTTTTTCAAGTGGTTTTGTATTTTGTGGCTCTTGTATCTGGATGCATACATAAAATTAATATAAAATATTATAATGTTTATAATTTCTTATATGAAAGAAAAATAACCCTGATCAAGGCAAGTGGTAAATACAGATATGTATTTATGGGACATGATTCCATTGCTTTCTGCAGCCAGTAGGCAGGTTCAAATTTAAACTCTAAACAAAAACCCCCGTAATTAATGATTTGTGCTATGACTTTTACCTACTGTATTCTCTGGGGAAAAAAGGGAGATGACATAAAAAGAGAGGCAATTTCTAGATGGAAACACCTTTTTGAGGTTATTTTTTTAAAAGTATTTTTTAATTGTTAAGGAGGTCTTAAGAAATCAGATGTCTGACTCACAGAGGCTGATTGTTTTCTAGCCTAATGCATATTTTTGAATGGGTCATGTGGACACAAAGATTGACAAGATCAAGGAGCTTAGGAAAGCCTTGCTTTTTTGCTTGGACTTGAACACTAGCCTTGCAGTATCTCAGATTCCAGGCAAAGAACATCATAAACCAATCAGATCTAACAGACATATATACATAGAACTCAAAAAGAGGAGGATACACAATCTTCTCAAGGGTACATGGAACATTCTCCAGGATAGATCACATGCTAGACCATAAAACAAGTCTCAATAAATTGAAATAGAGTATAATCATAAAAATTATGTTCTCTGACAACAGAATGAAACAAGAAATTAATAACAGAAGGAAAACTAGAAATTTCACAAGTATATGGAAATTAAATAACATACACTTAATCACCCAAAGGGAAAAATTAAATCACAAGAGAAATTTTAAAATACTTTGAGACAAATGAAAACAAAAGCACAACATACCAAAATTTATGGGATGCAGAAAAGGCAGTGCTAAGGTGGAAATTTATATCTATAAATGCATACATTAAAAAAAGAAGAAAAATCTCAAATCAGTAACTTAACTCTACACCTGGAGGAACTAGAAAAATAAGACTACAATAAAGCCAAAGTTAGTAGGAAGAAAGAAAGAATAAAGACTAGAGCAGAGAGAGAGAATTAAAAACAACAACAACAACAACAGAATCAACAAAATCAAAAGTTGGTTTTTTGGAAAATACCAACAAAATTGACAAACTTTAAGTAGATTAACTAAGAAAAAAAGAGATGATGCCAATAACTAAAACCAGAAATGAAACTGGGGACATTACTACTGATTCTACAGAAATAAAAAGAACTGTAAGAAAGTATTATGAACAACTATACACTAACACATTAGCTAACCTAGATGAAATGGATAAATTCTTAGAAACACAAATTATCTGAACTGACTCAAGAAGAAATAGAAAATGTGAATAGACCTACAATAAGCAAAGATACTGAATCAGTAATCAAACCTCCCAACAAAGAAAAATCCAGAACCAGATGGCTTAACTGGTGAATTCTACCAAACATTTAAAGAAAAGTTAATACCAGTTCTCTAACTCTTCCAAAAATAGGATAGAAGGCAACATTTTCTCACTCTATGAGGCCAGCATTATGCTGATTAACAATAAAACTATAAAATACTGCTCAAAGAAATGAAAGAAGACCTAAATAAATATAAAGCCATCACACGTTCATGGAAAGAAAGACTTAATATCTGTTAAGATAGGAATACTCCCCAACACAATCTACAGATTCAATACAAACTCTAGGAAATCCCAACAGCTACTTTTTGCAGACATGGAAAATCCAGCCCTGAAATTCATACAGAAATCCTAAGGACCCAAAATAGCCAAAATAATCTTGAGGAAAAAAACAAAGTTGGAAAACTCACTTTTTGATTTCAAAACTTACCACAAAGCTAGTGTTCACAACAATGTGGTACTGGCATAATGACAGACCAACAAAATAGAGTCTAGAAATAAACCAAAAAATGTATAGTCAAAAGATTTTTGACAAAGGGCCAAGACCTTGGGAAAAGAAGAGTCTTTTCAACAAATGATACTAGGACAGCTGGATAACCAAAAGAAATAAAAGGAGTCCTTACCTCACACCATATTAAAAATTGCCTAGAAATGGACTAAAGACTACAAGAACTAAGACTATATAAACTTAAAAAAAGAAAACGCAGTGAGCAATCCTCGTGACCTGGGTTTAGCAATGATTTCTTGAACATGACATCAAAAGCACAAGCAACAAAAGAAAAATAGATAAATTGGACTTCACCAAAATTTAAAACTTCTATGCATCAAAGTAAAACACAACCCACAGAATGGGAGGAAATATCTTCAAATCATGTAATTGATAATGGTCTAGTATCCAGAACATGTAAAGGACTCCTACAACTCAACAACACTAAGACAAATAACCTAATTTAAAAATGGGCAAAGGTTTTGAAGAAATTTCTCTGAAAGATATACAAATGGCCAACAAGCACGTGTAAAGATGTTCAATGTCCTCACATTAGCAAAATGTACATTAAACCACAATGAGAAACCACTTCACACCAACTGGAATGACTGCAATCCACCCCCCCCCCCGCCACCCCCCGCCCACCATCCCCCAAAAGGAAAATAACTGGTATTGGTGAGGAGCAGAGAAACTGGAACCCTTTTCCATTGCTGGGGGAAATAGAAAATGTTGCAGTGCTATGGAAAAGACTGGTGGTCCTTAGCATGCTACACATAGGATTACCATATGACTCTGCACTTCCACTCCTAGATATATAACAAAAGAATTAGAAACAGGTGTTCAAACAAAAACTTGTACACAAATGTTCCTAGCAGCACTACTCACAATGGCCAAAAGATAGAAACAAGCCAAATGTCCAACTATGCATGAAAGGTTAAATGAAATGTAGTATATGCATACAATATAATGTTTTTTAGCCATAAAAAGGAATGAAGTACTGATACATGCTAAGTGAAATAAGCCAGATACAAAAGGCTAAAAATTGTATTTCATTTATATGAAATATCCAGAATAGGAAAATCCAGAGATAAAAAGCAGATTTGTTGTTGCCAAAAGGGGGAGTGGGAAATCAGAATCACCACTAAATGGGTATGGCTTTCCATTTGGAGTGACAAAAAAGTTAGGGAACTAGATAGTAGTAATGTTTGTACATTATAGATGTGCTTAATGCTACTGAATGATAAAGTTGTTAAAAGGGTAAATTTTATGTTATTTTTATCTTACAATTAAAAAAAAGTTTACAAAGAGAGAGAAAGAAGACATAAAGGCAAAATCCTGACATTTTCATGAATGACTTAAGGCAGTGCCAACCTACCAATAAGCCGAAGTGCTGTCTGTGTGAGGGCGAGTGTGCCAGAGTTCAGCAGGAGGTTCAGGTTGTTTGCACCATGCTGCAGGGTAAGCATACTGAGCATGACCAGGAGAAAGCGAGCTTGTGGGGTCGTCCCCAGGCTTGGTCCTGAAGGATTCTCATTGGTAATGGTTTGTAGGGGGACAGGCTGGATACCTAAAAGGCATTGGCACCCACATAAATTTCTTGTGTGTGGATATAAAAACATACATGATGCAAAAAGCAGTAGCAATTTTTAAAAATTTCTGTTTTTCAGTGGGTTTCCAAAGTGTATGGACATCAGGCAGCTGTGCATTACTTTGCAATAATCCTACCACCATCAATCCACATATAGCCATTTCCAATTGTCTGCAAAACTTATCACACTGCTCCTCTAAATGTCCCTGATGGCTTACTCATTTCATTTCAAATACAGCAGTCATATTTCACTTGTCTTCCACAAGACCAATCCTAGCATTTCTCTGTAGGTACTCAAACTATCCAAGAAATTAAGAATTAATATAGGATATACAATTTAGGACATATGGTATCAATGATACACATGAAAATGTTAAAATGTAAAAGTTTAATATCACAATACTACAAAATTGTATCTTCCGAATTTTGAAAGTTTTGTTTAAAATTTGAGAAAGCTTAAAGCAGCTTAGAATATTATTCTAATGTACCCCTGAAACAAATATACTATATATTAACTAAATTGATTAAATAAAAAAATTTTTAAAGATTATTCTAATGTAAAAAGTTATTAAAGTCTTCTCAAAGAGCAAAAATCAGCATTTGCAAGGTTCTACAACATATAATTAAGAGCCAAACTATAAAATAACGCTAATGTGATCACTGACATTACTTCAACAGCAATCTTAATACAGCCTTTTAAGCATTTTTTTTAACTCACCAAGCTCTTTAAATTTGGCATTTGCATCCATCAAAACATTTCGAATATTCTGAACAGCCCAAGCATACAGCTTGCCAAAAGTTACTTCCAGTAGCATCCGATTAAAAGGTGGGATCAAATCAACATCCTTTAAACAATCTGTAAGAGGTTCCCTTTCAAACAAAGTTAAAGAATATTACTTAGAATACTGCCAGACTTTCAACTTCAATAGAATAATGCTTTGTTGCCACAGTTTCCCTTAATTAAGAAACAAATGTTATGAAGTTTTACCCTATATCAATCCCCTCAGGAATAAGTCTTTGCCATCCACAGAACATAGCATACTGTACAGATGGAAGTAAGAAATTTTTGGTTGCCAGTTTTAAAATTGTATCTATCCCTTCCAGACGAACCTCTGCTCTCTCCAACTGCAAAATATGAATGCATACAGTTAAGTGTTGTGTATATTATCCTATGCAGAGAAGAACGTTCTTAGCAAATTTTACCTGTTTTAATAGGCACTTTCTCATTTTTTCCACATCCACTGGCTCTTCCTTAAGGGCAAATTCAGCAATTGTGCTGAGGAGTGCAGACTGTGGATAAAGACCCTGAACATTCTGCTTCAACCATTTGTATTTGTGAACACCTGTAACTGTACTCAACAGTGGCTGCCATTTATCCTGACAAAGGAAAACCATTTTCACCATTAGTTTACCTTATTGATATTAATATGCACTCTAAAACACTTATACAAATAAAATATAAATAAATGCAAATAGGTTGAAATTGCTACAATACTTTAAGTTTAGCGAGTATGGCAAAAATAGCTATGCCATAAATAGACTTATAAATGAATTTATAATCTCTATACTTATGTACCTTGGCACAGACAAACATGGCATACAAAGTTAAATTATCATCGATATTAATAGCCTAAGACACCAGGACAGTTTCTGCAGCAAAGTATACATACATTCAATGAATGAATGGTAAATGAATAATGATACAATGTACCACTAAACATAAAAGGGAACACTTTCCCAGCTATCAATCTGACCAGGACACCATAAATCAAGTGCGCTAAGTGTGACTTGGAATGTCACCCATACTCTCAGTAACCCACTACACTCTCTATCCTATAGATAATCAAGGACAAAGTGACAATACTATGAGTTCCTTTGCTATGTGCTTTGTTTCTATTCAGCCAGCCTCAAAATCACAGAAAATACTTCACCTTAGGTGATTTAATTGTAATGGGTCTTTTGTCCACATTTATAGGACTGTGAGGCAAAATGCATGCTTCTTCTAAATCACTCTCTTCATTTCCAATTTTTTCTTCATCATCAGTAGATTCTGGCTTCTTAGGAACTATGATTAAAATTATCATTCATTATAAAAATCATTTACTTAAACATAATTTTAAATTAAGATATATTAAATATGTACCAAGGCAAAGGACCTGAATATTTTACTCAAACAAATATGTAAATATCACTGTCATCTGAAATGCTCAAACAACAAAAAGTAAAAACCATCATGATTATTTTCACATGACATTCAATAATAACACTCTGCCACTTCACATCATGAACAGAAAGGCAGTGAGAGTGCAATGATGCGGCAGATCCTACAGAAAGGGAAGCCCGGGAGTCAGCAAACATTTTCGTAAAGGGCCAGATGGTGAATATTTTAGTCTTTGCCGGCTATTCAGTCTATTGCAAATACTCAATTCTGTTGTTGCAGAATGAAAAGCAGCTAACTTTATTTATGGTTGCTGGAATTTAAACTTCATATAATTTCCATGTGTCCAACATATTATTCTTTTGATTTTTTTAAAAAGTCTTAAAATGCAAAACTGGTCTTAGCAGTAGACAGCAGACAGTGGCAGTAGACAGCAAGCAGCAGGCTGCATTTGTCCCCAGACCACAGCTTGCCCACTCTGGACCAGTTCAATGAATGTGTCACCATGGTGTAAGTGAATTAACTGGATGCCTTTTACTATGTTAGTCTCTTTAATTAGGGAAATTTCTATTGAATTTGCAATGTGATACACACTGTTGCTTCCATATTTTTGCTCCCTTTCAAGATGTTTAATCTATTTCTTCTCAGCATATAATAAGCAACATAATTAATAATACACCTGGGCAGTAGAACACTAACACAGCACATCTGGGTTGCCCAAACCCTGCAAATTCCCAAGAAAGACTGCTCCTTCAGCACTTCGCCAACTCCTGTGAACTGAGTTCTGAGTCCTTGGCATGTTCTGCCTGAGAAGAGTGTTTCTGTATGCCTGAGGTCTGGGGCCATGTTTTCCAGTTTGACTAGATAGTTTATGCCAACAATGGGACTTCTGGTTCTCACCTGTTCCCACTGTGGAGGCTGGAGTCTTAAGTAACTGAGAGCAACCATTCAGGTGAGCATCCCTGGCTGACAGCCCTTCACACATGTTGTCTCTCACTGCTAAGAGGACTAAGCATGGCTCTGTGCAGCTCCACTGGAAGCTTAGGCCCAGTTTCCTTTGGATTTCCCTCAATGCACCTTTCCTTTTACTAATTCTAACTTGTATCCTTTCACAATAATAAACGTAACTCGGAATATAACAGCTCTTCTGAGTCCTATGGAGCCATACCAGTGAATCATCAGGTGCTCTTGGTGACCTTAACACAGCACCAGTAATATCATCATCTATAAGTTGCTTAAATTTTCTTTAAAAAAAAAAAAAAAAACAGCTTCAAACTTCACACACAACTAAATAATTTAAACCCCAAACAAGAAACTTTAAGAGGTGACAATGAGGGCTCAGATTCCGTGGAGGTGACGGCTGGGTGGTGAGGACATCATTCTCCCTCAAGCTGAGATGGCAGTCTCCCAAGCCTGTGCCTCTGCTGCGAGGATCTCAGAAGCATTCCTACCATGATTTCCTGACCTAGAGCATCTCTAGGATTTAGGCAAATTGTTGTTGCTTAAGAGTCTGCTCAAGAACAATCAATTCAGGAGGGCTTCTAACACAACTTAATCTTTCCTGACATCATTGTTCATAATGTCCATCCAAAATTCAGTAATTAAAAAAAAGTCAGTAATTAATATTGTTTAATAAGCTGATCTGTTAATAAATCAGTATAATTCATAAGAATACAATCAGAAATTTCTGTAAACATGTTTATAATCACAATTAACCAAATTCCAGTCTTTTATGTACTTATACTCAAATTCTGGCTATTTAATGCAAAAAGTCTTTTCCGTAATATCCCAACTGTTTAGCTGCTTCCTAAAAATATTAGTAACTCTTCTAGCTACTTTTATAACAATTCCTCATGTATCAGAATACTCAATATTTCCAAAGAAAAACATTTCTTTACAAGAATGGCAAAATTAACTGCAAAATTAAATGTTTCCATACATCTCATTTACCAGGATAAGTGATTAAAAAAAAATATTTCCTTTTCCCCATCAATTTAATAAAGAGTATAGTTTACCTTTTGCAGTATCAGCTTACTAGTACCAAATCATAACACCCTCAATCTCAAAGTTGCATCATTATCTGATGTCTTGGAAAAATAAGCAGGATCTGTATATTTAATCATAAATACACATAACAAATATCATGGCAGTTGTGGAAATCCACATGTACTGACCAGTAGTGAACAGCTTCACTCAAATCACAGACTCAATCATATGGGGGCAAAGCACACACTTTGACAACACTTTCCTACCTTTCACGTTCTTACCTCTCTTTTTCCTTCGTTCTCGAATTATCTTCTGAGCTATCCTCCTCCAACGGGGCAAAGAACTTAACAGTTTAAACTTGGACATTATAGAGAGATCATTACAAACTGCAGGTCTTAGTTCATTAAAGAGGAATCTCAAACGTTCGATGACTGGAGCGCAGACTTCCTTGTAAGAACGACCCTGTTCTTGATGTGTCTACAAAGTTAAATATGAAAAGACAATTAACAACAAATATTTTACCAACTGTCTGCAAAGCACACAAGAAAAAGAATAAAAATGTACTTACTTTAATGAGTGAGCATTTTGCCTGGTAGACAACTCTACAAACATCCACTACTGATTTAGGTAATGTTCTGTGCTTTACTTGCTCAATACCAAGTGCTCCTGCATGAACTAAAGATAATGCCACGTGACCTGTAAAAGACATTTTAAAAAGGGGGCAGGGTAAGAATGAATGCATATTACATTCAGTCAAAAAATGTAATAGTATAGCTAAAATATCAAGTTTCCTACCTAAATCTTCATGCTTTAAAAGGCAACATAACAGTAAGCGGCCAACCTCTTCCACAGGATGCTCAGGAGGAAATGTGATTGGTGTGGTCAAGTGGCACTGCCTACAGTACCTTTCTATTTGACACAGAAAGTCCTGTAACAGAAACAGCTGGAGGTAACTTCAAAGCCACATGAAACACCATCATGAATTCCAAACTACATGCCACAATTTCTGATGCACTTGCAATCACCAATGCTTCTAAAACATCACTGGCATATTGCACCGAACCAGCCTCTTACCTCAAAACCAGCCCCACAAATAATATGTAAATAAAGTCTGTGCTAAGCCAATCAAAGAGCGTGAAGGTGTTCGCACCTCAAAGTCCTAAGGCAAACCAAAGGACACTAAGTGTGGGAAGGCCTCACTCACCTTCACATTGTGATCCTGGATGTTATTATCAGCAATAGCTTGCAGGAATGCCTGGGAATGGTCGCCCAGGGCCCGTCTGTGGGAGCAGAGTCGGGACTTGCTGGCAGGAGTGCCCCCAGGAGAGCTACAATGGTCCTCATCTTTCTCCTCATTGTAGCTATAGTGGATCTGGCTGGTCTGCAGGCCTCCAGAGAAGATGGATGACTGAAGCCACTCTAGAAAGTGCATATGCAAATATTAAGAAGAAACTTGAGTGCACTATTCAGAAATAAATATTGAAATAAAAGATAAAGAACCGAACAGCTGATTTACAAGGAGAAATTTAGCATCATTCATGTTAAAGAGTCACATCTAACATATTTACAGAGGCTGGCTTATAATTCCTATATCTACAGGAAAACAGGTAACACTTCTGGTTTTTTGGGGTTTTTTTTTTTAAGATTTTTATCTATTTGACAGAGAGGGAGAGAGATAGTGAGAGAGGGAACACAAACAGGGGGAGTGGGAGAGGGAGAAGCAGGCTTCCTGCTGAGCAGGGAGCCCGATGCGGGGCTCCATCCCAGGACCCTGGGGTCATAACCTGAGCTGAAGGCAGATGCTTAATGACGGAGCCACCCAGGCGCCCCTACACTTCTGGTTCTTTACTACATCTTAAGCATGGTGTCAGAACGCAGGATAATAGTTTCAGTCCAACATTTACTTAGATACCCGGTCAAGCACGGAGCTGACAGATTCCACAGATACTGTGTGAAGACTGGGGTTTTGCCTTCTAACAGGGAGAGCATCATCTGGGCAACATTTACACAAGTAATCATTCAATTTGAATTGGGATAACTGTATGCTACAATGTACTACAGTGGGTATAGCAGCAAGACCTCCACTATTTGAAGATTCAGTAAAGGATTTGCTGTGGAAGTGACAATTGAACTGAGATCTAGATAAAGACAAAAACACTGAGCATCCAAGTAGGAAAACAGCACATGAGAAGGGATCTACAAAGAAAAACATGGTCAGGGCAGGCCACATTTCCCTAGAGCATTAATCCAGTAATAAAAATGAGCGACTACTAGACATATAACATGGGATCTTAGTAAAAGACAGATCCTTGGGAGACTGGATATCCAGTGGACTATAAAGGAGACCTGTGTGAGGCATGGCCAGACCCTCAAGAACATGCTATTCCTCAGTGCAAATGTAAGTGCTCATTCTAACTGCTATGATAACTAGAGTAAAGGTTCACCAAAAAAATGAAGAGTCAGTTTGTACATTGCTACAAATTTTTTTCAATGACTTGTGTGACCAAAATAGTCCTCTGAAACCCAAGCAATCAAATCTAGGATGTACTCAACATTCTTTTACTGGAAATTTAGATGTTAAGAGCATTCAGGAACATTCTCCAAAGTGCCACATTAATTCTAAAACACAAATCTGATCATGACCTTCCCTGGTTCTCTACATTTAGAACTCTCTCTAATCTCTCAAAGATACTGCTCTAAAGGTGGCTTCTGATGCCCTAGAGTAGATTAGGACCCCTCCACTAGGGCCCATAGCACCTTCTGCTCTCCTCTGCTCTGGTTCTTCTCATTTTAGAAGAAGCCTATCTTCCCCACAGTACAAGTCTTTGAAGGAGAGGATGAGTCCAACCCCCAACCTCTCCCACTTAGCGACTCTGCAGACAGCAAAACACCCAGCATGCACACCAAGGGCTTGCTCCAGAAGGCTGGGCTGACCAGGTACATAGCCATCCTTGCCCACCAGCCCTTCTCCCCTAACAGCGCACATATATAAGCAACTGGAAACCCTACTTTTTTCAAGAATGCCCCTCACACACGTGTTTCACACAACCAGTTTGCTGGGACTCCAATTTCATGATTCTTCTACCTCTGATGGGGCTTTCCTCCCCATCAGAATCACTTACAAATGTCTCCATTTTATCCTCTATCACCCTGCATACTGATCTATTATAACGTCTGGCTCATCATCACACAAAAAGCACCTAAAGGCAGAGATGTGTCTAATTCCATGCCTAATGCATTGAGCACCCAGCAAGGTAACTCATAAGTACTTACTCAATAGATGCTTGCTGGATGGTTGGTAGACAGATGGATAGAGAAATACACAAATACACAAAGGGAACATTAATCCATCTTATATGGAGAAATTTTATAACTTTCGGTGATTAAAAAGGTTGCAATCCCAAAATGTATTTGAGTCTAGTAAAAACACAATTCTCAAACAAAATGCTATTCCCAAAAGAAACCCAATCCATGTGACATAGAGACGACAGCCAGGTTGAGCCCATCTGTCACAGGAGGCAAAGTAAGAGCACGCACAAGACTGATCTTCCTATGCACCTGTTAGCTTCCTCTGCTGCCACAGGTCATGAGAGCAAATAAAAGCCACTAACATCTATTTCTATTTAATTGGCTTATTCTCTTAGTCTCACTATTCTTATTTTTACTCACCAACAACTGCGTTGATTCTTCTCCCATTCTAAATGGCACTTATGTCTCAGCTAAAACAACTTGCTAGGGGCGCCTGGGTAGCTCAGTCGTTAAGCATCTGCCTTCAGCTTGGGTCATGATCCTGGGGTCCTGGAATCGAGCCCCGCATTGGGCTCCCTGCTCCGTGGGAAGCCTGCTTCTCCCTCTCCCACTCCCCCTGCTTGTGTTCCCTCTCTGTCTCTCTCTCTGTCAAATAAATAAAATCTTTAAGATAACATAAAATAAAAAAAATAAAATGAACTTGCTAATCTGTTAGTAGAAAGCAAAATTTTTCTTACTTTCACATTCGATCTCAACTGGAGACAGTGGTGTGCTCATAGCTAAATAAGAAGCATGTAATCCAAGAAGCAGGCCCAGATTCCTCTCTGTATCTATCAGAGGCGAAGAGAGACTTCCCAGGTCTGGTATGGTAACAACTTCTTGGTCAGGCTTGGAAAGATAAATTTCGTCATCAGTCTGAGAAAATAGGGTTAATTAAAAACATAAAACCAAAAAAGTAACCGCTTATATCCCTAAACATGACAAAGTTCCATCAGGAAGAAAAGCAGGTGCTCTGGACACCCTCTTTCTACATCCTATTATAGTGAGCTCATGCTGCTGCCAAAACAACCATGCACACCCTACAAAGCAGACAGTAAACACACAGGTCTACTGGTGGTAAAACCAAAGCTCAATAAACAAGTCAGCTAGAGAATTCCTTACAAAATCAAATAGAAGTTTCCAGAGTGACTGTATAACAATACTTCAGAAAATATACTGAACTGTTACATGCACAAATAACCCCAAAAAAGACAAAAATACAAGGATTGCTGTGAGTAATCTGTGAGTAAATCTGTGAGTAAACTGTAACCACATAAGTGGAAAAAATATATTTATGCTAACAAAAAGGAAACCCAATTAGAAAAGAGCTCAAATGAAAATAAACTTTGCTAGTCATATTAGATGATAATTTACAAGCAAAGTCAATCTTCCCCTTCATGAATGCTTTAAGTACTACCCATGTGGCACTTCATAAATTTTATTACTTCTGGATCCATACCTGGAAAACCAATCCCAATATATAAATTCCAAAGCTCATGCATATGTAGGACATATTTCTATTCTAAAGAATTATGCTACTAGACAGTTCTTCCTAAAAAATATATCTCAACCATTTCAAATTTCTACATAAGCTTACAATGAAAATATAAAAACCAAAGGTTAACCTCTTTTTTATGTGTGGAAAAGTGTCCACATTTCTTACAATTAACAATTTTTGAAATAATTTTTCAAGACCAGTCCTTCATAAATCTTAACATGAATAACAATTCATTTATAAAAAAATCTCTAAAGGATCTTCACATGTGTCACTTAATGACAACCACCCCCACCAAAAAGCCCAGCTATCAGTACTTCAGGGCAAAAACCACCTATCACAAATATACAGAGAGGGTCTCCCCTGATATCCGCCGTGATGCCTACTGCACACAGCCTCACCTCCAGATACTGGCCAACACAGAAGGCATGCATCGATTCCCGAGTGTCTTCAAACTGCAAAGCAGCTTCCAAAGCTACCACTGGGTCTTCCCCTGCAAACTGAGCTAAAACAAAAAAGAAAAAAGCAACATTACTTCAGTGCAATTTGCCTAGACACCTATAGTAGAAATGTCAACTAGGAAATAGATCAGGCTGGTTAACTCCAACGTGAGGGTTACCAAAGTATAATGATCTTTCACCCTCTCCCAGAGCTACCTGGGCCAATGCAGAGTTGAAACAAGTTCCACCAACAAGTGTTGAAACAAACACACACAAAAATGTATAATGATGAGAAATTCTTCAAATGTGCTTGAATTCACTGATAGGACAGACAACAAAGTTACCAGCAGATTAAAACGTGTGGGGGCTGGAACAATACTCAATCACTTAAAAGTCAAATGCTCTGCTCAGAATGGCACATGCCACAACTTTTAACCACAAAGTAGAAAGCGAGGCCTTACCAAGAATACTATTTCCTGTTAATGACTGTGTCTGGAAGTCCTTTATATCATACACTTTCCCATCAATCACCGTCCAGAAACCTCCATCTTTATTGTGGTTCTCCAAATCAGCTTTGCGTATCTGTGTCACCTCCTCATTATTTCTACAGTTCTGACCTGTAAAAAATGACTCTGTATATACAGAAACCAAAATCAATGAATCAATAGATCAACAGATGAAACACCTACAACAAATTGTGCAAAAGAACAACAAAGGGAAATAGACAAATCTATAACCGTAATAGGAGATTAACATACCTCTCACTATAACTAATATCACAAACAAAAATTCAATGAAGATATGGAATGAGTTATAAAACAAAAACAAAAAAAACATCACCTGAGTACCATCAATAGCAAATCTGACCAGGCAATAAAGCAAATCTTAAAAATTTTAAAGAAAGAAAGCTACAGAGCATATACACTGACTATAATGCAGTTAAATTACAAATAGGTAACAAAAACAAAATAAAAATTCTCTACATATTTGAAAATTATGAAATGTCATCTAAAATTCCCAGAAAAAAATAACTATAGAAAAAGAATACAATGGAAAACAATGAAAATACTATAGACCAACATTTACATAGCTAAATATATGTTTGAGGGCATTTATACTTTTAAATATATACAACAGGAAAAAGGAAAAGCTAAAAAGTTAGTAAATATCAAATCAATAAAATTTTATGAGTTCATAATGATATGAAGGAAAGGAAAGGAAAGGCAAAAGGCAAAAAAGGCAAAAGGCAAGGCAAGGAAAGAGAAAAGATGAAGGGAGGGAAGGAGGCAGGAGGGAGGGAGGAAACCTCATTGGTCACCTTTAGAAGTACTAAGACACCAACTCAATATTTGAAAAATTATAAATGGAGGTGATTGAGGAGGGGAATCAAGCTAGGATCATGTCCTAGCTGTGCAATTGTACCTCATGCTAACCAAACAGCTGAGGGCAAGGTTACTAGGGGATATTATAGAGGACAGACTGTATATGAACTCCCTGGTCCATGTGAACAGAACTGAAGGTGGGGTCACCCTGAATCACAGGCCTCAGAAGCAATGAAACAAGAAGCACACAGCATGACCTCAGACACACTCTAACCAAAACTGAATCCAAATCTGCATCCAAATCTCATCAACCTTATATATATATAACCAGCTGGAGAGAGCAATCAACCAAATTCAGAAAATGTGAAATTCTCCAGAACAAATGCCCTGCTTTTTTGACAAATAAATAGTATGACCAAAGAGAAGGAGAGAAAGGCCTAGAGATATACTGTTAAAGGAATAAGAGAAGCATATCATCCAACTGTAACATGCAAAACATGTTTAGATCCTGATACTAAAAAAAAAAAAAAAACAAACCAATAAAATGGCATTTTTAGATAATCCAAGAAAATTTAACATGGACTACATGTTACATTAAGGAATCATTGTTAATTTTGGACAGAAAAATGACATTATGGTTTCATTACCAAAAAAGTTCTGATCATTAACAGGTAATATCTGTCAAAATGTTTTAAAGAGATATGCTTTAAAATGATTCATTCATTCATTCATTCAATCAATAAGATAAGTGTAGGAGAGGCTGGTGATGTGAATATTTGTAAATCCAGGTTCATTATCCTATTCTCCCTACTTTTATCTGTGTTTTCATAATAAACACTACAAAAACATCACTGTGCTAATAAACATTTCTCTAAAAGTTAGAAAAATATCAGATTAAACCCTAAAAAGGAAGAAATAATAAAGACCAGTGTGGCCCCAGCATAAAGACAGACATTTAGATCAATGGAATAGAATACAGAGCTCAAACATAAATCCTCACATATATGGTCAAATGATTTCAGACAAGAGTGCCACAACCATTCAATGGGGAAATCTTTTTCACAAATGGGGCTAGGAAAACTGAATATCCAACTGCAAACAAATCAAGTTGGACCCTTACTTTACACTATATACAAAAATTAACTCAAAATAGATCAAAGAGCTAAATAAAGAACTAAAACTATAAAATATCAAACTCTTAGGAAAAAAAAACAGGAGAAAACTTTCATTACATAGGATTTGGCAATGATGTCTTGGACAAAACACCGAAAGCACAGGCAACAAAAGAAAAAATAGGTAAACTGGACTTCATCAAAATTAAACATCACAGAACACTATCAACAAAATGAAAAGGCAATCCACACATAGGAGAAAATAGGTGCAAATCATATATATCCAAAATATATAACAAACTATAACAAACTCCTACAACTCAACAATAACAACAAAACCTGATTCAAAAATAGGAAAAACACTAGAATAGACATTTCTCCAAAGATATACAAATGGCCAATCACTAACCATTAAGGAAAATCACATCAAAACTACAATGTAACACCACTTCATCATATTAGGATGGCTATTACCAACAAAACCAAAAAAAAGTGTTAGCAAGGACGTGAAAAATTAGAACCCTTCCTTGTACCTTGCTTATGGGAATGTAAAATGGAACAGCCACTACGGAAAACATTATGGTGGGGTTCCTCAAAAAGTTAAAGATAGAATTACCGTATGACTTGGCAATTCCACTTTTGGCTACATACCCAAAACAAGTGAAAGCAGGGATTCAGACAGACATTGGCACACCCATGTTCATAGCAGCATTAGTCACAGCAGCAAAAGGTGGAAACAACCCAAGTGTCCATCAACAAATGACTGGATAAACCATTTCATTTGAAATATTATGAAATATTATTCAGCTTTAAGAAGGAAGGAAATTCTAACACATGCTACAACATGATGAACCTTGAAGACATGCTGAGTAAAATAAACCCATTACCAAAGAACAAATACTGTATGATTGCACTTATATGACTTACCTAGAGTAATCAAATTCATAGAAACAGAAAGCTGAATGGTGGTTGTCAAGGGCTGAGGGGGAGTGAAGAATGGGAGTTAGTGTTTAATGGGTACAGAGTTTCAGTTGAAGGGAGATGAAAACATTTTGAAGCTGGATGGTGGTGATGGTTGCACAATAATGTGAATGTACCTAATGCCATAGAACTGAAAACTTAAAAATGGTTAAAATGATAAATTTTATGTTATGTATATTCTCTCATAGGTTAAAAAAAAAAAAAGTTGTGTTTCCACTCTACCTTACAACCCCCAAATCAAAAGAAATTTTTCACAAAGAACACTACAGATCAAGATGATTATCTGGCAAATTCCACCAATCTTATACATACATTTCTCAAAAAAGAAGAGCAAAGAACATTCTCTAACTCTAAGAGAATAACACAACCTGCCTTATCAAAACTTTGAATGTTGTATTTTTGTACTATTGAATCCATCAGACAGTTTCTCCCAACTAGCTAACATTCTCAATTGACAGATCATAACAGAAATTAAACGAGGTTGCATGGGAAGCTGCCATGTTCCTAAACAACAGCTTGTTAGTGGAGGGGCAGTGATTATCAGCAACCTGCAGGGCATTAAAAGAAAAGAAAATTACAATTCACAAACACAGATGCAAACTGTTGGGGGAAAAAAAAAAACAAGGAGCAATGTATATTAATATGAACAATATAATATAACCTAGGTAGTTTTATTCCAGAAATGGAAGGCTGATTTAACTTTTGAAAAATCAGTAATTCACACATTAATAGAAAAAAGAGGAAAAATTATATGATCATTGAGATGCAAAAAAGCATTTGATGAAATCTAGTATCAGTTCACAATTAAAACCTCTATTCAAAGCAGAATAAAAGAGAACATCCTTAATATTTAAAGGTTTCTACAAAGGAAACCCTTAAGAAACTTCATACTTCATGTGTGAAATTTGGAAACTTTTCTTCTGCTCCTAAGAACAAGACAAGACTGCCCATGATCACCATTTCCATTCAACAATGCACTAGAGGGTGCTACCAAGTGCAAAGTCACAGGGGGAGGCTGCAAGATCAGAAACAGACACAGGCAGAGACAGTCAACTGATTTAGACAAAAGCAGTACTCCCAAAGAGTGACCAAGGACAGTGCTTTCACCCAAAAGTGCTGGTACGATGACCCTATGGACAAATCACCTATGGAAAAAATGACATCTGACTTCTTGGCACAAAGATGAACAGTGAGAACTCTCATACTTAATAGAGATGAAAATCAGCACAATCACTATGGAAACCTATGGCATTCTGTACTAAAGCATACCCTACAAACCACCAAGAAACAGACATAAGAATGTTTAAACAACTAAATTGTTAAGGGGTACATGCCTGTCTGATAAAATGATCAAGAGAAGCAGAGGAGCAGCAACCACACAAGACCAGAGAGGGGAATCTTTCCGGAGACAAGAGGCAGTGTTTAGGATGGTCCTGCCAACATTCCATTTCTTCATCTGGATGGATGATAAATGATTTTCTCTATGATCAGTCACAGAGCTATTTTCTGTACTTTTGAGTATGTGTTATATTTCACAATTTAAAAAAAAAAGGTTTTTAAATGAGTTTGAACTGCTAATCAGATTAAATGCCCTCAACCATACTGAAAATAGAGACAAAAGTAACATTTAAATTCACAAAAGTAGAAGAATGGTGCTAAAAATATTAGTAATATAAAAAATTAAAAACTATGCTCGATATCCTAATGTTATTTTCTTCAGCACAGTTGTTACTTCTTATTTGAAGCTCCTGTGGTACAAGATGACAGTTTATAATGGGAGAAGAAAAAGCCCACCTTGCTTGAGCTTTCCTATAAAATAAAAGTTGAACCCCAATTTCAATTTAAATTCTATGAATACAGGAAGTCAGAACCATATATAACATAGTAATGTAGACTTAGATTCAAAAATGTCAAAGCTAGATACTTTGAGAAGACAAGTTCCATTCCAATTTGGTAAGCACTATAGACCGTACCTATAGGCAAGTGCTCAGCTGACTATGGAAATTCCATAACTCAGTAATGTCAGACAGAAATAGGTTTAGAAAGTCATCCCATATTGATGTCTGCCTCCAAAGCTGGACCATATCTAATCATTTCAACAGTAACTTCTGGAGACACCAGAAAGAAAGGGAATCTTTCTTACATATAACTTAAATCTCTTCTGATTTGGATTATCTTCATTTTCTACTTATACTACCATCAGTGAAAATGGAAAATAATTGGTCTCTCTTTGTGAAGTATTCTTTCAAATAAAAAGGCAAGAATAGGTTAGATTAAGATAAAACTTTCCTGAATGGAAGTTCTATAAGTTAAGATGCCATACCCATGATGCCAGGCCAGGCTAACTCTTCATGGTCATCCCTTTCCTTTCCCGGTGCCAGGTGGTTGAACCGATCCAGATGTTCTAACAATCCACCCAGCAGAGGGACAGCTCCAGCCTCCTGCATGAGACCAGCATTTTTACTGAGCAGAAGCACTATAGAAACTACTAGTTCTGGAAGAAGAACACCTACATTTTAAAAGAAAGGAAAAAAAGCATTAAGATTTAAATAAAAGCATATATCCTATTAAGCCACTTTGTAAGCTCATTCTATGTTTAAATTCTGATAAATCACAAAATAAAGAATGCTTGTCTTAGCATATTTCTACAGGATTATTTTATCTTCCATCTTGAAAGAACAGATAAAGGTATCAAATAAAACCCTCTGAGTTACAAGAATGCTTTTCAAAAACAGTGTTTCAATAGAAGTATTAACTAGAGTCTTTTATTCAGAAAACATAAGTGTTTCCAGAAAACTAAGTTTACTATCAGAAAAAAAAGCACTCAATAATAATGCTCTACCGTCACAGAATTAACTTGAAAACATATTAAGCAATAAAGGAATTTTATTAAGGTCCCGAAAGGAGCAACTAATTTTTATGCTGTTGAAATAAAATTATAATTACTAATGACCTCATTATTGAAATGTTAATAATGGTGGTATGACTCTAAATCACCAATTACATTTATAGTGACACAACTCCTGCACCAGGTTGCTTAACAACAGAATCGTCAGCAAGTGAAAAAACAAAAAGAGAAAGGCCAACAGGACTAGAAAATGTATGGGGCAAAGGCCTGCAGGTTTATCAGGAAAGGATAAATTTTAAGTCTCATCAATCTCCAAAAATAAATACATGTCTGAAGGTAGAATATTAAAAAGGTACCAGTGAAGTCCCCTTCCACAATGCAGGCCACCTCTGCAAAGTGCCGCCAGCTGGTGGAAGCAATGCTGGCTGCCACAGGCAGTATATCACCAATGTGTGTGCACAAAAGGGCTGTGTACTTCTTCAGTAAGGAACCGACACCCATAAGCTCAGGACCTCGAAGAAAGATTTAAAAATTTTCATTTTTACCATTAAAATTTACTTTGTAAATAAACTGCATTGATTCACTATTCTACTCTCATCTATACATCTTTTACCTATAATAATTATGTCAAACAGAAGCTATTAACCCTTAATCCCTGGCTCTTTTTATATCACATAGTTTGAGAAACAGTGAATTTAGTTCTCAATTTTTATACACTGTACTACATAATACCTAGAAACTTTGGGTGTATAAATACTAAAGTCATAATTTATAGAGTTTTAAAATCTTATATCCAATACACACAAATGTTACCAAATTTCAAGTCTTAACACTTGCAAATTATTAGGCATTTTTCTTTAAATCTTTAACTTTTCTTCCTACATGGCTCTTAATGACTTTTCAGTTCTTGGGATTTTATGTCTTTTTTGGGGGGGGACTTTATGTCTTTGAAATGGGCACCTACTTCAGACTCTAAGTTCACCTATTTCATCCTGAAATTTTCTATCATCCACAAATGCCTAACTCTTTCAGGAACTAAGATATTTTAGAATATACTATCTATAAAAATATTAACAAAAGCAGCAGACCTTTCCATCCTTGACAGAGAAAGCCAACTTATGGAGAGCCACCCACTACCTTTGAAGCTTATGGAAAGTACTCTACTCTATGTCATGCACAGAGCTGAGCGCTTACATACCATCCTATTTTAATCCTCACAGGCACCCTGAGATGTGATTCCAGTTCCATAGATGAGCAACCTATAACCCCCAGGAAACTCAGTCCCATGTCCAGAAGCTAATAAACCAGTGTTATAACTTCCCCCAATGACGATTCATTCCACACATTACACCTACCTAGCTTTCCAGTGTGACATACAAATACTATGTCACTACTTAGTTCCCACATTATGTCAGTATCTAACACTCCATTAGAGATACGTACAATAAGTCTGATAAATCTTCTATAAAACTAACCTGAACATAAAGAATACTATTTTTGATGCCCAAATAACTTAAATATTAAGACAATGAAAAAAATACTGATAAGTCTAATATTCATCAAAAAAAAGTGGATGCAAAATGAAGTCCCCCCAAATTGGTATAAGATTTAATAGTAAAAGAACTACACATCTGGGAATGTAGAATAGACATGTCAAAAAGTCTAAATTAGAAAGCCAAATACACACAAGACATTTTAATTTTAATCAACTTACTAGAAATATCTGAGGTCTGACCAATACTTTCTCCTGGATAAAGTTTACTGATAAGTAGGCGCTGAAAGCGCAGCAACAAATCCAATGAAGCAGTTCTTTCACGACTATGTTGCTCAAAGTCTAGACATGATGAAATCCGACGGGCAACATCTTTCAATCTGGCTACTGTCTGAGAAGCAATGTTTCTATGCAGGGGAAAGAGGATTGCAAAATTAAAGAAGTTATGTCTGTTTAAAAAAAGGTATTAAGAAATCATGACATAAACTAAAATCAGAAATACAGATCATACACCCAGGTGACCTGCAGCTGGCTTCCTTCCCCAAATACGTGTCACGGGTGTCTGCAATAAATACAACCTCAGTCAAAACAGAGTAGAGAAGCACAGAATTTACAAAAGATATAATGATGCCCTGTTTTACAAATGAGCTCCTAAGAGCTACGTGGAATGGTCCAAAATGATAGAAAACTCCTGTACAGACCTCTGAGAAAAAAAACAACTGTGTCATTATTTTTGTCCAAAGCTGCATTTCACACATATATGTGACAGCCTTCTTAAAGACAAGATTCGCTCATCATTTCTGCATGTGCCTCACAAATCTGCCTTGAGACCTATTCAGGTAAGTACCTAGGTGGGCAAGGTAGGGGGGTACCCAGGACTCTGAAAGTACAGGAAGGAAGACCAAAGTGGGTACAAAGAGACCAGGTCAGGGTAACAGATGCTTGAAGAATATGGCAGCAAGGAAAGGAACAAAGACTCCAACTGTGGGATCTGACTCGAGACACAAACCTATCAGTTAACAGGGCGAAAAAGGAAGAAATGTGAGTTCCAAAAGGTACAATTAGAACAGTAGTAAAATGTTCTGGTTCCATGAGCAGCTTGCAAAGGAACAAGGGCAGAGAGTCAAGACAAGAGAAGGAAGGAGAATGGACACTCCAGGTGATAGAGTACCAGCTGCTGAGACTAGATTCCACAATGCTGAGGCACTAAAGCTTCCAAAGGGGAATACATCCTTTTTGTGTTTGAGGAAGGTTAAGTTTGATATGAGTGTGAAGGTAGATTAGAGGGGACATGGAACACCAGATAATACCCTGCCACCCAGAGACAGTCCCAGCACCAGTTGAACCAGGCCTGATCCCTGGTACTAAGAACAGAAGGAAGTGGGTTAGTGGAGGAAAGGAGCCAAAGCAGAGCCTCCTTCTGGGCTGCTGTCAAAGTAGCTCCATCATACCAACCCCATCCCAGCCAGGAGGGTGAGGACTAGCTGGCTGAAACCCAGCACTGCCACTGAGCGGGTGAGTCTGGGATCTCTGCATAACACCATGCCACAAACAGGTGTTCTGCCCCACTCTCCTTGATTTCTAATGTGACAGCCAGTTTGTGGAAAACCTCTGTCAATTGCACCTACCCCCATGATACATTCCTGGAACTAACAGCACTGTGAGGAAGGATAGGAACAGGAAACGTCAGGAGTCCCATCAGAACTCCAATATACATCCAAAGAGTCACTAAGCAGAGCAAGAAGACCGTGGCTGGTGCACAGGCCCACTCCCTGGCCACACAAAATGAAGGCAGGTGCTCACTGGGTCTTGCCTCTAGTCAACCTCATCTTTCTTCTACCAGCTGATACCCTGCCTTGATAACCACAGTAGAAGAAAATAGGTCTAGAATCTGGGGGTATCCTATACAAGAAGAAGCACAAGAGACTAATAAAATATAATAAAAATTTTAACTTATTTCCTTAATAAAAAAATTCAGAACCATAATCATAATGTATAATTCTGATAGAGTTCACTAATTAAAAAAATCTTCATAGCTCTCAATTTACAAATATATATGTTCTTCTGTGGCTCCTTGTCAGCCTAAGACTAAAGAGTTACTCTGAAATGTTTCATGGCTTATTCTTGGCAAGCTGCAATTTCTTCAACCTGCTTTCCAAGGAATCAAGTACACAAAATGTCTCTATAAGCTCTTCCATATTTAGACTATTTTTCAACAACTGCATCAGCTAAGTCAACACACTGAACTATCTTCAGTCACACTTAAAGTAAGAAAATTAAATGTCGGGGTGCCTGGGTGGCTCAGTCATTAAGCGTCTGCCTTGGGCTCAGGTCATGATCCCAGGGTCCTGGGATCAAGCCCCACATCTGGCTCCCTGCTCAGTGGGAAGCCTGCTTCTCCCTCTCCCACACCCCCTGCTTGTGTTCCTGCTCTCACTATCTCTCTCCCTGTCAAATAAATAAAATCTTAAAAAAAAAAAAAAGAAAATTAAATGTCAAAGCCTCCCTCTACAGTGAGAGAGGCACATTATGAAAGAAATATACACTTATGAAAGAAAAGAGCCTGGATTATAGGCACTGTGTTAGTAAGAAAGGTGTTGATGCATCTTCCTTTCTCTATTTTCCAAAACTTTTCTAAGGTGTTGTTTACTTCCATTGCTCAGTTTTTGTTTTGTGTTTTTTAACCAGGTACATCTTTATTATAAAACTGCTGGGGAGCCAACTCTTCCTTGCATGCCAAAGGTTCAGAAGACAAACTATAAGGATGGTCTACAGAGTGCTGTCCAATAGCAACATAATACCAGGGAGCCACATATGTTATTTAAAAGGTTCTGCCAGGGGCACCTGGGTGGCTCAGTCAGTTAAGCATCTGACTCTGGATCTCAGCTCAGGTATTGATCTCCGGGTCATGAATTCAAGCCCTGTGTTAGGCTCCACGTTGGGCGTGGAACCTAGTTAAAAAAATAATAATAAAAATAATAATAATAATAAATAAATAAAAAGTTCTGCCAGTCACATTAATAAAGATAAAAAGAAACCAAAAACCAGTATTAATAATGTATTTATCCCAATATACTGAAAATATTATTTCAACATAAAATCTGGACTCCAAAAAGTAACTATTAAAATATTTTTATTAGGTTTCTCACAGCCAGTCTTCAAAAGCCATTGTGTACTTTATACATTCAGCACATCTCAATTCATAAAACTAAATTTTCATTGAAAATACCTGATCTGAACTTGACTCATAAAATGCACCGCTGAAAAATTAAATTCATATGGCCAAGTTATTCCAAACATACTTAAAAGTTTTCACACAGCTGAATCAGGTCTAAGTTTTTTCATTTGAATTTTAATAAATAAATAATAATTAAGAATTCAATTAAAATAACTGAATTTTAATTAATAACAAAAATTCAATGTCGCAGCATTAGCACATTTCAAGTGCTTATCAGCCAAATGTGGCAAGTGACCATCAGACTGTACAGCAACAGGCATAGGTGGGTAAAATAGACAGGTCTCTCCACACCAAGAGAACAAACAGTCTGAGCAACCTACTATGTGCCGAGGTCAGCGAACCCAGCACTCACTCTCTGCCAGAGATACCACGGGACCGGACACAGCCTCCTCAGCCAAGGGTGGGACATTCAAGAACTCAAAAAAGTGCTTCTCAAAATACATGCTTTATGCTTTAAAACTTCTGCATAGAACTTAACCTTTTAATTACATAGCACTCAACATCCATTTTCTCATTTGATCCTTAATTAACTCTGTAAACACTGCTCCTATTATTACTCTCCCACACCGAAGAAGAGTTTCACTTGCCAATTTTACACAAGCAATCACAACTGAAATTTTCTAGGAACAAATCCCAAGCTCCTTCTACTACCACCAACTACACTGAGTTAATTCATTTTCAATGTGTTGTACTCAAGATCAGAATGTATGAGATATTGATCAAAGAAAACAATAATCAGGTTAAATAAAAAAAACAGGAAAAAGTTTTTTTAATTAGCCTTTACTACAATCTATGTAAAGAACTAGCTCTAAAGCTTCCTCTTAAAAGTTCACTGTGCATCCAGTAAATTCTGGTGCATCCATATGGAAAGCAGGCTGCCCCGACACCAGCAGCATACCACCCGCCACTCTCCTAGACATGCCACCCTTCTAGACATGCATGCAGAGCCCCCTGCTCTCTGGACTTAGCTGCCTGAGCCAACACTCCAGGGCTCTACTTTCTCTATGTGTAGAAAATGAAACAAACCAGGAGCCAAGTTTACATAGAACAGTTTTGTTAAATAGAAGGACAACAATTTGCCACTAACAATTGCCTTTCAGAAACCACCTTGCTTTTTTGGTCTTTTTTATTTGAATGACACTGAAACACTGGTTGACAGGTTTCACCAAACAGTGTATGATCACTTCAGCTCAAGGTTTCTATGTTTATATTCTGATTCTGATTAATTCTTATTTACTCCTGATAGGGACTTCAGAAATAATGCTCACCATTCTTTTATCTATTTCAGCTTTTAAATTAAAAGTTATCTTAGAAAGTAATACACATTAATCCATGATACACACAATGAGGCAATGATATGAGTTTTAAAAGAAATAACTCTACCACGATGATTTTCATTTGTATCTACTGCTTACTAATGAGAATAAGAATCTTTTCCTGTTTATCTCATACACTCCAATTTTCTCTTGTGTGAAAACCTTTAGATTCTCTAGTTCTACCTCACACACTCCAACCTCTCATCTGTTAAAAGTCTGCTCATAAAACAGTATGGAGGTTCCTCAAAAAGTTAAAAATAGAAATACCTTATAATCTAGCAATCATACAACTGGGTATTTACCCAAAGAATACAAAAACACTAATTCAAAGGGATATAGGCACCACTATGTTTACAGCAGCATTATTTACAATAGCCAAATTATGGAAGCACCTCAAGTGTCCATCAATGATGAATAAAGAAGATGTGTGTGTGTGTGTGTGTGTGTGTGTGTGTGTGTGTGTGTATACACACACAATGCAATATTGATTCAGCCATAAAAAAAAAAAGTGATATCTTGCCATTGCACTGACATAAATGGAGCTAGAGAGTACAATGCAAAGGAAAATAAGTCAGAGAGAAAAAGACAAATAGCATATGCTCTCACTCATATGTAGAATTTAAGAAACAAGACAAATGAGCAGAACGGGGATAAAAAAAAAGAGAGAGACAAACCAAGGAACAGGCTCTTAATTAGAGAACAAACTGATGGTTACCAGAGGGAACAGGGCGGGGGAAGGGGGGCGGTTAAACAGGTGATGAAAATTAAGGAGTGTATTTGTGATGAGCACAGCGTAGTTTACAAAGCTGTTGAATTACTACATTGTACACCTGGAACTAATATAACATTGTAAACTAACTGGAATTAAAATAAAAACTAAAAAAAAAAAAAAAGTCTGTTCTTTACCCCAAAACCTATTCTAGGTAACTTTCAGAGTATTTCCTCAATACCCAAACACATTTTTCAAACCTTAGTGAAAACCAACAATCCTCCTATTAAAATATATCTAATACTATAATACTATTTACCTAAGAAGCTGTTGTATGAGCTGAACCAAAGGCAAACACTGTTTTCCAGAAGATTCATAGATCCCTGTATTAATAAGATCTTTATCCAATGGAGTCCTACTTCTGTGAAATGTTGAGGCATTGGCTTCTTGTTCATCAATTTCTTTCTCCTTCTGTGCTTCTTTTTTGGCTTCTATATCCTGTAATTCATAAAACAGAAACTGGTTACCAGTTATCTTAGGAGCAAGTGTGAAGGCACCCTGGGCTGGAGCCCTGATCCCACAGCCTAGGTGTCCCAGCCTCTTTGCACTAACTCATAAACCACCTGATGACACTGGCCCACGCCCACCTGTCTGAAATCCCATTACTCAGGTACTCAGTTTCTAAACAGACTACTTGTCCTATAAATCCCATGTCCAGGCTGCCATTGCTGATGGTCTCCAGCTTCCTTCTGGGAAGTCCCTAAAATCTTTACTCCTGATCTCAAAAATACCCAATGCGATCTGCCCCATACATGCACAGTCTATCTGTATTGCAAACATGAAGCAAGAACCCAAGAATGAGAAGATACATTCCCGATGAAACATGTGTTCAGAATAAAGAATTCTTACAACTCAACAATTAAAAGATAAATAAACCAGTGTAAAATAAGCAAAGGATTTGACAGACATATCTTCAAAGAAGATATATAAATGGCTACTAAGCATATGAAAAGATGCTCCACATTATTAGTCATCAAGGAAATTCACACCTGTTAGGATGGCTATAATAGAAAAGTTGGGAGAGTAGCAAGCATTGTCAAGGATGTGGAAAACTAGAACCCTCATACATTCCTACTGGGAATGTAAAATGGCACAGCCACTTAAGAAAAAAAAATGTGGCCATTCTTCGAAACACTAAACATAGAGTTACCATAAAACTCAACAACTCCATTCCTAGGCATATACCTACAAGAAAAAAAAAATATGTCCACACAAAAACCTATACACAAATGTTTATAACAGCATTTTAATAATAACCTAAAAGTAAAGACAACTAAATGTCCATCAACTGATGAATGGATAAACAAAATGTGCTACACCCATACAATGGAATATTATTTAGCAATTTTAAAAAATGAAGTACAACATAAATAAACTTTGAAAACACTAGACTAAGTAAAAAGAAGCCAGACATAAAAGGTCACATATTGTATAAATCAATTTATATGAAAAGTCCAGAGCCAGAAAATCTTTCAGAGACAGAAAGTACATTAGTAGCTGTCAATGGCTATGAGGAGTAGGGAATAGGGGGTGACTGTTAAGGAGCACAGAGTTTCTTTTTAGAGTAATGAAAATGTTCTGAAATTAGATAGTGGTGATGATGGTTGCACAACTCTGTGAATATACAAAAAAAAAAAAAACAAACCACTGAATTATACACTTTTTAAAAGAGTGAATTTTACAGTATGTGAATTAGATCTCAATAAAGCTATTATTTTTAAAAAGGAAACAAAAAAGCAAAAACAAAAATAGGAGGTATCTTTGCCAGTCAAATACAACCAATATTCATGAGGACTTATTATGTACCAAGCATTGCTCTAGTGACCAAATTTACTGTGAAAAAGCCAAAAAGTTCTTTCTTTCTGGGCTTTATTTTCTAACGACAAAAGCCAGAACAGTCTAAACACCAACAGTCCTTCCCAGTCCTGAGTAGTGTGGGGCTGAAGACCCAATCTTAGTGGTGAGATTGGAACTGGAACCTTTAAGAATAAGAAGGCAACACGAATCAGAAAGGTAAAAAATGTGCATGCTTGGGGTGCCTGGGTGGCTCAGTCAGTTAAGCATCTGCCTTTGGTTCAGGTCATAATCCCAGGGTCCTGAAATCAAGCCCCGCATCAGGCTCCCTGCTCAGTGAGGAACCTGCTTCTCTCTCTCCCTCTGCCTGCCACTCCCCTGCTTGTGCTCTCTCTGTCAAATAAATAAATAAAATCATAAAAAAAAAAAAATGTGCATGCTTTTGACTCAGCACAATTTCATTTCTAGAACCTTTTCCTAATTATCATTCTTATACTCAATGACTTATAATCTATAAAATATAATTATTTATAGTAGTAAAAATATCTAGAACTTAAATTGTCAATAATAGGCTGTTTAAAAAAAAAAAAAAACAGGAATAAGAAGGAATTCCCTTTCCATATGACAGGCTTCCCCAAAGCAACAGAACAAATGGAGATAATAAAATATTCAATACAGAAGACATGGCAACATGATAAGTAAAAAAGACACAAATTGATATATCATTGAGACTAATTCTAACACCACAAGCAGTTATCATTAGTAAACATCTGCATCTTTATAAATCTGGAAGACTGGGCGCCTGGGTGGCTCAGTCGGTTAAGTGGCTGCCTTCGGCTCAGGTCATGATCCCAGGGTCCTGGGATCGAGCCCCGCATCGGGCTCCCTGCTCAGCCGGGGGCCTGCTTCTCCCTCTCCCTCTGCTGTTCCCTCTGCTTGTGCTCTCTCTGTCAAATAAATAAATAAATCTTTAAAAAAAATAAAAAATAAATAAAAATCTGGAAGACTATACACCAAAACTATTAACAATGGATACTGGTATATTAACAATTCCTAAATGATGAGATTTTTTATGCCTTTTTGTAGCTTCATAACAATTTTAAAATAAATGGCCATTAGTTATCTTGTTTTAGGCACCTTAATTATTATATAGATCACAATCTATATACCTCTGTAGCCTGTCTACCCCCTGCAACACTTTCCCTCCAACACCCCCCCAAAGGTCCCTCTCTCTCTCCAACAGGAAATGAATAAACATTTGCTAAATAAATTAATAGGTTCTAGAGTTCAGCGTCACTTACAATTTGCCTCCCTCTCAATTTTTGTCTTATTTTTCCTTCCCTTCTCCTATGTTCATTTGTTTTGTTTCTTAAATTCCACATATGAGTGAAATCATATAATATTTGTCCCTCTCTGACGACTTATTTCACTTAGCATAATACCCTCTAGTTCCATCCACATCATTTCAAGTGGCAAGATTTCATTCTTTTTGATGGCTGAGTAATATTCCATTGTATATATACACCACATCTTCTTTATCCATTCATCTGTTGATGGACATCTGGGCTCTTTTCATAGTTTGGCTATTGTGGACACTACTGCTATAAACATTGGGGTGCATGTGCCCCTTCAAGTCACTATGTTTGTATCCTTTGTATAAATACCTAGTAGTATAATTGCTAGGTTGTAAGGGTAGCTCTATTTTTTACCTTTTTGAGGAATCTCCATACTGTTTTCCAGAGTGGCTGTACCAGTTTGCATTCCTACCAACAGTGTAAGAGCGTTCCCCTTTCTCCACATCCTCACCAACATCTGTTGTTTCCTAAGTTGTTAATTTTAGCCATTCTGACTGGTGTGAGGTGGTGTCTCATTGTGTTTTGATTTGTATTTTACTGATGCTGAGTAATGTTGAGCATTTTTTCATGTGTCTGCTGGCCATCTGTATGTCTTCTTGGAGAAACGTCTTGAGAGACAATGGGTGACAGGAAGGGATAATTGGGTGATGGGCATTAAGGAGGGCACTTAATGTAATGAGCAGTGGGTGTTACATGCAACTGATGAATCACTGAACTCTACCTCTGAAACCAATTAATTAAATAAATAAATAATAGGTTCTAAAAATACTGCTTGGGTCATGTCAAGGTTACTGTCTGACCCACATGTGGACTGCCTCTGCCAGTTCACTATCACTGCTCCCATCAGGCAAGCTGTCACATGGAGCTTTGTGGAGAAGAGGAAGAAAAGGAAGAGGCTCGGAGTCAGCAAACCTGCCACTCACTAGTCTTGACACCTTAGAAAATCACTACACTTCTGTGGTACTTACGTTCACATCTATAAAATGAAAATTTCAACCACTTTTTCCACTCAACAAAGTTGACAAAGTTAAAAGAGAAAATGAAAGTACCCAGCACAGCACCTGGAAAATAACAGCTACACAAAGAACTGTCATTGTTCCTAACATTATATATACGATTTCTTCTATTTTTTTCAATTTAATCAAAGTATTTAGGTATGTTTTCAAAGACATTTTTTCTTTTTTTATTTAAATTCAATTAATTAACATATAATGTATTATCGGTTTCAGAGGTAGAGGTCAGTGATTCATCAGTCTTATATAATACCCAGTGTTCATTACATCCTGTGCCCTCCTTGATGTCCGTCACCCAGTTACCCCATCCCTCAACACCCCCCAGCAACCCTCAGTTTATTTCCTATGATTAAGAGTCTCTTATGCTTTGTCTCCCTCTCTGATTTCATCTTGTTTTATTTTTTCCTCTCTTCCCCTATGATCCTCTGTTTTGTTTCTTAAATTCCACATATGAGTGAGATCATATGATAATTGTTTTTTTCTGATTGGCTTATTTTGCTTTTAATATACTTACTTCATCTAATTTCATCAGTGTGAGTTTTTAAATAAGAAACTACTGCAACTATGAAAGCAACAAAAGAAGCTATGAATGATCATTAAGTACATGCAAATTAAAAACCACACTCCCCCACCCAGAATAGCTAAATTTATGAAGAACGACATGACTCATGTTGGTGAGGTCAAGAAAGAGCTAGAACTCTCACATAGGCTGGTTCAAAATAAATGGCATAGCTACTCTGGGAAACTATAAAAACACTCACCGTAAGACCTAGCAAATTACAATTCAAATTATTTACCCAAGAGAAAAACACGTGTTCACTAAAGAACTGTACACAGCATGATCAAAGCAGCTTTAGACAATCAAAAATAATCAAATGTCTATTAACAGGAGAATAGATAAACAAATAGTGCCGTAATAATACAATGAAATACTCAATGGTAAAAGCAATGTAGATGAGTTTGAAAATTATCAAGGCAAAATAAAGCAGACACAAAATAGTACATGATTCCACATATATGACATTCAGAACTGGCAAAACTAATTTAATCTGAGGGAGGCAGGGGAGCCCCAACTTTGAGTGCAAAGAGGCACAATGGCACTTTCTAGGGTGATGGAATTGATTCATAATATGATTAGGGTATCTGTCACATTCATTTAAATAGACAAAAGTGGATATATTTTATCATACTTAATATTGCAATAAATTTTTTTAACTAGTAAGATAAAAAAAGCTTTAATTATAGAAAATATTTGGATGTTAGTAAAAGTTTTATGTTTCAGTTTTTCAATTCTGGCAATAGGCTGCTATTTCTTCACATGAGTACAGTGTTTCAATCTCAGCTCATTGCCAGGTAAAAATTGCCTGTCAGTTCACATACACTCCTAGAAACATACCTGGATTTCTGCAGTAATAGCTGCATTTAAGGCCGACTCTAAGCCTCCATCAGCCATCAAGCTGCCCACCAGAAGATCAATCATGAATCGACGACCTGGACTTATGTTAACTTCATTGCCTGAAACTGGAAAGGGAAAGCACTTTTGCCAATGTGAGGTAAGCACCAACGCCTCTTGGCACCCTCTCGTGCACCCAACCCATCCCCAGCCCTGCTCCCCACCCAAGCCCACCTGCACAGGGCAGGAGAGCAGAGAGTGCCCGGGCCCTCTCCTCAGCGGTGGGCAGAAGCACGGACCACCCGCTCTGCAGCACAGCCTGGGCAGCTGCCTGCACAGTGCTCAGGACGCCTGCACTGCTGGCCAGGGCCACCACGGTCTGTTTCAGGCTGTTGAGGAGGACGCTGCCCAGACCTAAACCAAGGAATTCTGGGTCAACCTGGTGACTAATGGCAGCATGCAACTGAAAGGAGAAAAACAATTTTAATTTAGAAGCCCTAAAAACAAGTGGATTTCAAAACTTATTAAAGATTAAATAATACCTCAAATTGCATTTTATTTAAATAATAAAGGAAAAGTTCTGATATATGATTTTTTTTAACTAGACTAAAAAATTTTACTCATACCAGATGAGAACTGATGGTAAGGTATTTTTAAGAGGAATTTTTTAGGGGTGCCTGGGTGGCTCAGTTGGTTAAGCATCTGCCTTCGGCTCAGGTCATTATCCCAGGATGAGGCCCGCATTGGGCTCCCGCTTCTCCTTCTCCCTCTGCCTGCCACTCTGCCTACTTGTGCTCTCTATCTCTCTGTCAAATAAGTACATAAAATCTTTAAAAAAAAAAAAAAGGAATTTTTTAAACCCACTTTAAGTACATATATGGAAGACCTCAAGATCAACAGAGAGGTTAAACAGTAACCTCTACCCCACCCCCAACCATCTGTACTAAACACAGAGAAAGAGTGAATATAATACAACCAAAAAACTGTTAAAAGATTATATAGTCAAGCTGAGAGTATACAAGGAAACTCCTCGAGGGCCAAACCAGAACTCAGAGAGACACACATAGCAGGAGCTGACGGGTTCTGGGCTCTGAGGGCAGATCAAGGCCTTCGGGCATGAGATCCAAACTGCTCATGGCAGCCCACTGAGCCATTGAAGATCACCCGTCTATCACCAGCCAGCACTTGAAGGCACCAATACCCACGAAGGCTTTTGGTAGAAAGAGACCCCACAAGAAATCAGAGACTTGGCCCACCCTATGAGCAGATGTAAAATCAAGTTCATACCAACCAACTAGGTATAGATATCACGAATCAAGAATTGAACACCAAAACATCTAAAGCTGAGAAACACATGACACTTCAGAGACACAAATATAAAACCGCCCTCTAGGGACATCACCATAGCCAAAGGCAAAGAGATACCCCTAGCAAGATCTCCCCCGATAGTGGTGTTACAGTCAGAAAGGACAAGCCACACTAGGTCACAAGGGAGAAGCAAAGACAAAGCTCTTATAAGAGGCCGAACTCATGCCCCTAGAGTAGGCAGCAATATAAACATTGGAATGAGTCCATAAAAAGAGTAAATGTTCTGGGGTACCTGGGTGGCGCAGTCAGTTAAGCATCCAGCTTTTGGTTTCAGCTCAGGTCCTGATCTTGGGATCGAGCCCCGTGTCAGGCTCTGTGCTCAGCATGTAGTCTGCCTGGGAGTCTCTCTATCCCTTCCCCACCCTCTCAAATAAATAAATAAAATCTTTAAAAAAAAAAAAAAGTAAATGTTCTTAGAGATCAAGGAAGGCACAAAACCCAGAAGGTAAGACTATAATGAACAAAATGAAAGCCTTGAAAAAGACCCAAATATAAATTCTAAAAATGAGAAAAACAGCTACAAGAATAAAAACCTCAAGCAGAAGTGTGAAAAGCCTGGGTCCAGGTTCTAGCCCTGAACCTCCAGCAATGGATACCTGACCTGGGCGATTCCTGAACTTCTCTGTACATCCTCATCTGTGCAATACACATTAGGGGTCCTACCTCTCTGATGGGTGGTACATGGATTTAATGAATTCTTATGTATAATGCTGCAAACATACAAGTATTTATTAAATAAATGGATAACTCAAAAATATGGAACATTCAGCTAAAAGATTTGGAAACTAAAAGAGAGCACTGAATGAAAAACTGGAAGGCAGAATGGAAGGACAGAAAGCGAACATTATAAAAGATAAAAAGATTTAAAAATATCAAAGAAGTTGTGATACTTGGGAAGAGGAGAAAAGTTCAGCATAGAGAAAGAGTTCTCCAAGGGAAAAGCAGACAAAAAAGAGAGCAATTTCAATGGTAAATACTGAATATTTTTCAAAACTTAACAAAAATATGTAATCTCAAATTTAATGAGAATCATAACCTCAAGTTATACATACAAAAATAAATCTTCACCTAGACATATAAAACAAAAAAAACATATGAAAGGCTACCAAAAAGAAAAGCAAATTAGTTACAAAGAAAACAATTACACCAATGTAACAATTCTCATCAGCAACAATAAAAATCAGAAGAACATCTTCAAACTGCTGATAAAATAACCTAAAAAGCTAAGCCCTGTTAAATTATCTTAAAAAGCATTCAAGCAGAGTTTTCAGACTTTATAACTCACAGACCTTGATGAAGAAACTTACTGCAGGAGGTACCCAGGCAGGAGAGTATGTAAGCAACAAAGACAAAACAAATTGGTTTAAAAAAAAAAAAAAAAAGACTATCTCAAAGTAAGTATGGTCTCTTAAAAAATGATGATTATGATGATAATCAATTGAAGGAAAATTTCTTTTCATGTCTTAAATCAGAAATGTATCTTACATACTGCAATTGGGAGCATTCTTCTTTTAGGGGCGCGCACACACACACACACACACACACACACACACACACCCCACAAATCAGTGTGTCTTAGATCCAGTATAATAATAAACTACCTGACAATTTAAACACACAAAGTGGAAAGGGGAGTATAGGTTTAATGCAACCTATAACCCCTATGTTTTTCATGAAGAGAAGTACTGGTTAACACTTTGTGGAATTAAGAAATATTTAATTTTTTTGTAGCATAATTAATGTCCAGAAATCAATTTGAAAAGTTTAGGAACAATTAAAGGTACTTGAAAAGAAAAAACTTTTGGAAATTTTATCAAGAAATTCTCAAATTGGATGCTTTTTTAAGAATCAAGCTTTGTAAGTGAATTTTTAAAATGATACAACTAAAGCATAAGGACCTAGAAAGATGGAATAAAGCAACAGAAAAACTACGGCACCAGACAAATATGGGCCAAAAGGTCAGTCCATAGCACTGACCAGACAGCAACATTGCTACAAACCAGGGAAGCGACAAACAACTGGGTAGATTTATGAAAGGGACCACAATGGGCCTAATAAATGAGCTCTTAGAGAAGACTTTAGGGAAGAGAAGTACTCTCCAAACTTCTGTTAATTTGCTTAATGTAAGTAAACATTACATTCATCTATGTGCTTTTTAGAAACCAAGGCAAAAATGGGGAGAGAGCAGAGGAGGACATGACTAGGTACATACAAATCTTTGTATTATAAAGGGAAAAATTACTTTGTTAAGAAAAAACAGTCTCTTGACATTCAGTCATAGGATTTTTATTACCAAGAGAAATAGGATGACCAAAGATTTCAGCTATAGTTTTACAGAAAGAATAAATGAATGAATGAATGAATGCAAGAAAGAAAAAAAGAAAGAAATGAAAAATATTTTTTTAGCTTTTCTTATTTTGACTTTTAACCTTAACATTCCCTGTGACAAAGTGGAGGTACTACTGGAGGGAGCCCAAGCTTACTGAGTTGAACTTTCACACTCCAGAGGAGAGATTGGCTAGCACATCCAGCTGGTCTCTCAATTAGCTATTGCCTCACCCAGTTGTTTCCCCACACAGAAGAACAGTAAATTCAAGATTGACTCCATGATGAATACAAACAAGCTGATTATAGCAGAAATAACACAATCCATACACACACTTACCTGCATGCAGAGACTGACTTCCAGGATAAATTTAAGATAACTAGACTGATTTTTTTAAACCTCATACAAATTATACTCCATCATAATCTAAATAACCTAATCTAAGTAATCTAAATACTTTAAATACTTTAAAATTTTCATTAGCAGTTCACTGAACAGTATACATAAACATTATTACAAATACCTAAGACACTTACAAAGGGAGGGAGAGGAAAGGAAATCATTAATACCTGAAGTCGTAGAAGATTCAGGGTTGCCACAGCCATGCACTCTTTCTCTTGAGGTGGGGGCCAGTCAGCAGTGCCATCCATTCCCTCACTCACTTGCCGCAGTAGGAGGTCCAGCTGCTCAAAAGTCATTGAGCAGATGTCTACCACAAATGGGACACGGAGGCCAATGGACCACTCAGAACAAGATGACCAAGCAAAACTCTAGGGACGAATCATAAGAACCTAAAATGAATCTACACATTCAGCTCTTGGTCTGTTTCACAGGAGAGATTCACCGTTATGAATTACAAAGATGCCTTAAATTATTACTTACTCATCCCTCTATATTGTCCCAAATGCACATGTACTTTCATGGTTGTCTAGTTCATACACTATCAGTTTCCAATTTTCTTTCTCATTTTAGGACCCAATCTCATTGTACCACAAATAAAAAGATAAAAAGTTTAAAATCTTTTCACTCTCAAAATTAATGATACACATTAATCAGGCAGTGAGGATCATAATCCACTTGAACAGCTACAAGTAACTGTAAGTAAATAATAAAAGATTAGGTATATTTAATCTGTAGAGCAACAGCTAAAAAACTACACAAAGAGACAATAAGTTAAAATGGAATACTAAAAATTATTCAAATAACCCAAAAGAAGTCAGGAAAAGATAAAGGAATAAAAGAGAGCAAGCAAAAAACAATGTTAGAAATAAATCCAACTTATAGATAATTACATTATATTTAAATGGTCTAACCATACAAACAAAAAGTAGAAGTTGTCAGGATATATGAAAATCAAAACCTAACTATATGGTATCAACAAGAAATCTACCTTAAATAGAAAGATTAAAAAAGGCTAAGTAAAGGGATAGAAAACAGCTATATTAATATCAGACAAAGTAAACTTCAGAGGAAGGAAATTACCAGGGCTAAAGAGAGACATTATATATGATAAATGGGTCAATTCACCAAGAAGACAGAACAATGTTGAACAATATGCATTTAACTATAAAACACATGGCAGTAAAAACTGATAGAAATAAAAGAAATAGATAAATCCAAAAACATAGTTGAAGATAACAAAACTACCCTCCTAATAACACAGACCAGAGACAGAAAATCAGTAAAAATTAAAAGAAATGAACAAAACCATCAATGAACTAGAACAAATTGACATTTATAGACCACTCGGCAATAGCAGAATAGTCATATTTAGAATATTTAATCATAAAATTATCTAAAAGAACTGAAATCATATTTTCTCTGAACATAATAAAATTAAACTAGAAATCAACAACAGAAAGTAGACATCAATAAAAACTAGATGAAAATAACTAGAAAAATCTCAAAACACTTGAAAATTAAACAGGTTTCTACATTCCAATTAAAATGGTAAAATATTGATTCTAAGTAGACTGCAAAGAGTTAAGTATGTATATGATAAATCCTACAGCAACCATTAAAAAAAAAACTATATAAAAAATAGTCAAATTCAAAATAAGTTAAGTGGAACACTAAAAAAAGTTCATATACTCCAAAACAGGCAGGAAAAGCACCAGAGAGAAACAAATAATAGAAAACAAACAAAAGCCTAACAACAAAATGGAAGACCTAAATCTATATATGTCAAAAATTACAGTAAATATACCAATTAAAAGACAGATTGGCTCAAGAATTTTTTTAAAAATGCACCTATACATGTACCCAAGAAACTCACTCTATACTTATACACTGAAAATGCTGATAAATGAAATCAAAGAAGATGTAAGTAAATGCTTAGACATACCATTTTCACTGACTGGAAGACTATATATAGCAAAACTGCCAATTCTCCACAAACTGGTAAGAGGTTGAACACAATTCCTATTAAAGTCCAAGCAAGATATTTTTGCCAATATAGACAAGACTATTCTAAACATTATATGGAAAAGCAAAGGAACTAGAATATAGACTTCTTATATAGCTACAGTAAATAAGACCTATGATACTGGCAAATTCCCATGAAAATATCTTATTTCAATTTAAAAATTTTCAAGTAAAAGGATGGAAAAACTACAGCATGCAAACACTAATTAAATGAAAAGTAAAGTACCTACATTAAAATCAGAGAAAAGAGACTTCATAGCAAAGAACAGCAAGGATAAAGAACAATTGCATAACGATAGAAGGGTCAATTCACCAAGATGACAAACCTAAAGGCAAACCTAAATCCGTACACATCTTAAAAAAAAAAAAAGAGCTTCAAAATACATAAAAAATGGACAGACCCATCCTAAAATTTATATGGAATCTCAAGTGACCCCAAATAAACAAAATAATCTTGAAACAGAGAACAAAATTAGAAGACTCAAAATTCCTATTTCAAAACTTACTACAAAACTACAGTAATCAAAACAGTATGGTACTAGCATAAAGTACCAATAAAATACTGGTTTACAGACCAATTAAACAGAATGGAGAGCCCAGAAATAAGCTCTTGCCTAGTACAGTAAAATGATTTTTGACAAGTACCAAGACCATTCAATGCGGAAAGAACTTCTACAAATGGTGCTGGGAAAACTGCAAAACAATCAAATTGGATTCTTACCTTACACCATATACAAAAAGTAACTCAGAATGGATCAAAGACCAAAACATAAAAGTTAAAACTAAAGCTATTAGAAGAAAACACTGGATAAAATCTACATGACAATGGATTTCTTGGATATATGACACCAGAAGCATAGGCAACATATGAAAAAATAAAGTGGACTTACTCAAAATTAAAACTTGTGTGCATCAAAGGACACTATTTCATTCAACAGAATGAAAAGACAAGCAGAGAATGGGAAAAAAATAGTTGTAAATCATATTACCTGCCACAACATATCAAGAACTCCTCAATAAGGAAAGGAAAAAAAAAAAAAACCACAATTCAAAAAGGGGCAAAGGACTTAACAGAGACATTTCTCCAAAGAAGATATACAAATGGTCAATAAGCACATGAAAAGATGCTCATAGCTTTTCTATAGGAAGTGCAAATCAAAACCACAGTCCGATACCACTTTGCACCCAGTAGAATGGCTTCAAACAAACAAAGGCAGAAAATAACTAGTGTGAACAAAAATGTGGAGAAATCGAAACCCTTGTGCCTATCTGGTGGGAATGTAAAAATCATGCAGCTGCTGTGGAAAACAGTTTGACAGTTCCTCAAATTCCTCATAATTAGCATATGATCCAGTGATTCTACTTCTAGATATATACTCAAAAACACTGAAAGTAGGGACTCAAATAAACATTTGTACACTAATATTCATAGCAGTATTATTCACAACAGCCAAAAGATACAAATAACTCATGTGTCCATCGAAGGAGGAATAAATGAACAAAATGTGGGATATACATATAATGGAATATTATTAATTCTTTAGAAAGAATAAAATCCTGAAACATGCTACAAATGGATCAACCTTGAAAACGTTATGCTAAATTAAACAAGCCAGACACAAAAGGTCAAATATTATATGATTCCATTTATAAGAGGTATCTTGAAAAGGCAAATTCACAGAAACAGAAAGTAAATTTGAGGTTACTAGGGACCATGGGGAGGAGAAATGGAGAGTAATTGTTTAATGGATACAGTTTCTGTTTAGGATGATGAAAAAGTTCTGGAGACAGATAGCAGTGATAGTTTTACAATCTCATGAATATACTTAATGCCACTGTTCAGTCAACCATAATTTTTTAATGACCAAAAGCACTGCTATTAAAAAAAACTGATAGAACTGAAAAAAGACATGGAGAAATACATAATTATACTTGGATATACCAACACTACCCTCCCAGAAAGAAATAGAACAAGCAGACAGAAAATCAGCAAGGATGTAGAAAAGAATACCATCAATGAACTGGATTTAATTGACATTTATAGAACACTTCACCCAACAACAGCAAAATACATCAACAATAAAATACACAACTCTTTTCAATAAACACACTGAACATTCACTTAATAAGAGAATATATCCTAAGACCTAAAATAAATCTGAACAAATCTAGAAGAACTGAAATCATATAGTCTGTTCTCTAACAACAATAAAATTAAACTAGAAATCAGTAACAGAATGGTAACAGAACAATCTTCAAACACTTTGAAATTAAATGACACAATAATCCATAGGTCACAGAGCAATTTTCGAGAGAAATTAAAAGAGTATTTTGAACTGAACAAAAATGAAAATACATCAAAACAATGGTGCAATTAATGTGGGTACAATTAAAGCACTGCTTAGAAGGAAATTTATAGCATCAAATGCTTAAATATTACAAAAGAAGAAGGGTCTAAAATTAACCTAAGCTTCCTCCTGAAGAAACTAAAAAAAGAGCAAAATGAACCCAAAGCAAGCTGAAGGGCGAAAAAAATAACAAAGACAAGAGAATAAACCAATGAAATAGAAAGCAAAAAACAAGGGGAAAATGAAATTAAAATCTAGTTCTTTAAAAAGATCAATAAAATGGATAAACCTCTAGGCGAAAAACTGGCAAAAGAAAAAAAGAAGAAAATTACCAAAACAATATTACTGCAGACCCCAAAGACTTTGAAAGATTAGTAAATGAATACTAAGGAAAACTTTATACACAAAAATCAGACAACTTAGAAGAAATGGAACAACTCCTTGAGTTGTTTGTTTACAAACCAGGAAAATCCACTCAAGAAAAAAAAACTCGAAATAGTTCTGTATCTCCCAAAGAAATAATTTTTTACTTAAAAATCTTTTGAGAAAGAAATCTCCTGGCTTAGATGGATTCACAAAAAAACATTTAAAGAAGAAATAACACTAATTCTACACAATCCCTTCTAGAAAACAAAAGAGAAAGGAACACTTGTCAACACTTTTTATGAGGCAGTTTGACCCTGATAAATGATAGACATACAGTATAAAACCACAAAAAAAAAAACCCACAAACCAATTATCTCCTATGACCATCAGCAGAAAAATCCTCAACAATGTAATTAGCAAATCAAATAAAGCAATATATAAGAAAGAATAATATACCATAACCAAGCGGGATTTATCTCAGTAATGCAAGGTCTGGTCAATATTTGAAAAATAATTAATATATTCTACCATATAAACAGACTAAAGAAGGAAAACTACATGATCATATCATTTGAGAAGAAAAGAAGCATTTGACAAAATTTAGCATCTATTCAGTATTAGAAAAAATTTTCAAAAAAGTAGGAGTTAAAGGAAACTTTCTTAATCTGATAAAGCATCTACTAAAAAAATCCTACAGTTAACATCCTAGCTAATGGTGAAAAGACTAGAAAAATGCTTTCCCGCTACAATCAGGAACAAGGATGTGCCCTCTCACCACTCTTCAGCATCATACTGAATACAACTACAGGATATAAGGACAACAAACACAAGTCAGTGGTATTTCTACATACTAGCAATGAAGACATGAAGCCAAAATTTCACAAAATATCTAACCAAACTAACTACTCAGTACCTGAGCAGGTCCACAGGCAATTCCAACTATGTGTTTGGTATCCAGTCCTGGCAGTGCAGCGGGTTCTGGCTTGGTCACACGCAAGGTGTCAAAGTGCTGGCACTGGTCGTTGCTCCCCCAGCTATGGACCTCGCTGTCCTCAGTCAGAGCCAGGCAGTGGGTGGAGCCTGCAGCCACATCAATTACCTTCTTCCCTAGGAGGAAAGAGTGATACAATACAGCTTCACACCTGACTTCTGCTTAGGTCATTCAGGTCAGGAGGTAGTTAATGTCAACTTCTAAAGAATAATTCATTGCTTTCATATTATGCATAATTCCTCTGCTTCATGTATGTTATTAAAACTGTTACGTTTTACTAGCTATAATTTATTAAGACCTATAGCCTGAAAATTAAATAATACTAAGGTATGAAAAGGATCTTTTCCTTACCTTAGTATGAAAAAAGTTACTTTTTTCTCCTTATTCAGATTTTCATTCAGAAGGAGACAAATGTATTTTAATAAATTAAATCATATTCTCCTGTCCCAAGTATAATCACACAAAGTGTATTCTTTTTGCCTCAATGAGACTTTATATTTTTAGAATATTTTTAGGTTCACAGCAAAATTGAGGAAAAGGCACAGAGATTTCCCATATACTCCCCACCCCAACACATGCATAGCCTCGCCCATTATCAATTATTCGCTTTTTTTTTTTTTTTTGCATGTGAATGTCTACTTGTTCCAAAACCATTTGTTGAAAAAGCTACCTTTGCTTCATTGTACTGCCTTGGCTCCCTTGTCAAAGATCAATTAGCTATACTTATGTGGGTCTATTTCTCAGCTACTTCGTTCCAATGATCTATTTGTCTATACTTTAGTCAATGTCATACTTTCTTGATTACCGTAGCTTTATATTAAGTCTTGAAGTTGGGTAGTGTCAGTCCTCCAACCTGCCCTTTTCCTTCAATACTGTGTTAGCTATTATAGGTCTTTTGCCTCTCCACATTTTTTTTTAGAGATTTTATTTATTTATTTGACAGAGAGAGACACAGCAAGAGAGGGAACACAAGCAGGCGGAGTGGGAGAGGGAGAGGCAGAGGCTTCCCGCGCATCAGGGAGCCCAACGCGGGGCTCGATCCCAGGACCCTGGGATCATGACCTGGGCCGAAGGCAGACGCTTAATGACTGAGCCACCCAGGTGCCCCACCTCTCCACATTTAGAATCGGTTTGTCTTGCATTAAATGTATAGATCAAGATAGAAAGAAATGACAGTATTCATTCTTCCTACCCATGAACACAGAATATCTCTCAATTTATTAGTTCTCCTTTGATTTCATTCATCAGTTTTGTAATTTTCCTCACATAGGTCTTGTATTTATTTTGTTAGAGTTATACCTATATATTTCACTTTTTTAATACTAAGTAAATGGTATTTTGTTTTTATTTCAAATTCCACTTCTTAGTTGCTGGTATATAGGAACTAAGGTATATACCAAGTGACTTTGGTATTTTAACTTTGTATCCTGCAACTTTGCTATAATCATTTATTACTTCCAGACTTTTTGTTGATCCTTTCAGATTTTCTACATAAACATTCATGTCATCTGTGAACAAAGATAGTTTTATTTCTTCCTTCTCAATCTGTATACCTTTAATATCCTTTTGCTGTTTTGTTGCATTAGCTAGAACTTCCAGTATGATTTTGAAAAGAAATGGTGAGATGAGACATCTTTTCCTTGTACTTTATTTTAGTGGGAAAGCTTCAAGTTTCTCACCATTAAGTATGATGTTAGCTGTAGGATTTTTATAGATTTTCTTTATCAAGTTAATGACGTTCTCTCCATTCCTAGTTTGCTGAAAGTTTTTATCATGGACGGGTATTGGATTTTATCAAATGCTTTTTCTGCATCGATTAATATGATCATGTGATTTTTCTTGTTACTCTCTTGATTTGATGGATTACATTAATTGGTTTTTTAAATGTTGAACTAGCCAACATTGCGTATGTAGAATAAATTCAACTTGGTGGTGATGTTTAACTCTTTCTATATATTGTTGAATTTGATTTGCTGATATTTTGTTGAGGGTTTTTGCATCTATATTCATGAGACATGTTGGTCTGTAATTTTCTTTTCTAATAATATTTTTGTCTGGCTTTGGTATTAGGGTAATGCTGGCCTCGTAGAATGAATTAAGAAGTATTCCCTTTGCTTCCAGCCTCTGAAAGAGCTTATAGAGAATTGGTATAATTTCTTCCTTAAATATTTGGCAGAATTCACCAGTAAACCCATCTGGGCTTCATGCTTTCTGTTTCGGAAAGTTATTAATTATTGACTTAATTTCTTTAAGAGATATAAGCCTATTCAGTTTGTCTATTTCTTCTTATATAAATTTTGACAAATTGTGGCTTTTAAAGAAATGGTTCATTTCATCAAAGTTACCAAATTTGCAGGCATAGAGTTGTTCTTAGTATTCCTTTATCATCTTTACAATGTTAATAGGATCTATAGTGATGTCTTCTCTTTCATTTCTCATATTAGTAATTTGTGTCCTGTTTTCCTTTTTTCTTAGCCTAGTTAAAGTATATTGATTTTTTTAATCTTCTCAAAAAACCAGCTTTTGGTTTCCTTGATCTTCTCTATTGATTTTCTGTTTTCAATTTCATTGGTTTCTTCTCTAATTCTCATTATTTCTTTCCTTCTTCTTATTTTGGATTCAATTTGCTCTCCTATATCTAGTTTCCTAAGGTGGAAACTTAGACTATGGATATTTTTTTAACATCCATAACCACAGATAATTACAATTTTTTTTTCTTGTGATGAGAGCTTTTAAGATCTGTTCTCTTGGCAACTTTCAAATATGCTATAAAGTGTTAACAGCTACAGTCACCATGCTGTATATTATATCCACAGGACTTATTTCACAACTAGAAGTTTGTACCTTTTGACCACCTTCACCCACTTTACCCACCCCCCGCAACTCCCACCTCTGGCAACCACCAATCTATTCTCTGCATCTATGAGTTTGGTGAGGGTTTTGAGGTTTTTGTTTTTTTTTTTAGATTCCACA